>NC_084738.1:69236091-69259602 GCF_033978785.1 Entelurus aequoreus | reverse complement strand
TACAAGTGGCCCTCAAATGGCAGCCATGACTGTGGTGTGGCCCTCAATGAAAACAAGTTTGACAAAGTACACACAAACACACACTACTACTACTACTACTACTACTACTATGAGGAAATAGCGAACAGTAATATGTTGTAATAATAATAATTATAATTTAAAAAAATAAATACACCGTATAATTTTCAGTAAAAGTCTGGCAACTAAACTAAATATTTAAAAAGAAAATTACGTAAATAGTAAAAAAAAAATCTATGGATTTTACCAGTTTTTTACGTAATTTTTTTTTAAAACATTTAAATTCATGGGCAAATGTATTAATTATTTACTGTTACAAGCGGCCCTCAAATGGCAGCCATGACTGTGGTGTGGCCCTTAATGAAAACAAGTTTGACAAAGTACACACAACTACTACTACTACTACTACTACTACTACGAGGAAATAGCGAACACTAATATGTTGTAATAATAATAATTTTAAAAAAAATACACCATATAATTTTCAGTAAAAGTCTGGCAACTAAACTAAATATTAAAAAAAAAAAATTACGTAAAGAGTAAAAAAAATTTGTGGATTTTACCAGTTTTTTACGTAATTTAAAAAAAAAAAATTTAAATTCATAGGCAAATGTATTCATTATTTACTGTTACAAGTGGCCCTCAAATGGCAGCCATGACTGCGGTGTGGCCTTCAATGAAAACAAGTTTGACAAAGTACACACAAACACACACTACTACTACTACTACTACTATTACTACTACTACTACGAGGAAATAGCGAACAGTAATATGTTGTAATAATAATAATAATAATTTAAAAAAATAAATACACTGTATAATTTTCAGTAAAAGTCTGGCAACTAAACTAAATATTTTTAAAAAATAATTACGTAAAGAGTAAAAAAAATCTGTGGATTTTACCAGTTTTTTACGTAAAAGAAATGAAAAATATATAAATTCATAGGCAAATGTATTAATTATTTACTGTTACAAGCGGCCCTCAAATGGAAGCCATGACTGCGGTGTGGCCCTCAATGAAAACAAGTTCGACAAAGTACACACAAACACACACTACTACTACTACTACTACTACGAGGAAATAGCGAACAGTAATATGTTGTAATAATAATAATAATAATTTAAAAAAATAAATACACCGTATAATTTTCAGTAAAAGTCTGGCAACTAAACTAAATATTTAAAAAGAAAATTACGTAAATAGTAAAAAAAAATCTGTGGATTTTACCAGTTTTTGACGTAATTTTTTGTTTTAAACATTTAAATTCATAGGCAAATGTATTAATTATTTACTGTTACAAGCGGCCCTCAAATGGCAGCCATGACTGCGGTGTGGCCCTCAATGAAAACAAGTTTGACAAAGTACACACAAACACACACTACTACTACTACTACTACTACTACTACTACTACTACGAGGAAATAGCGAACAGTAATATGTTGTAATAATAATAATAATAATAATTTAAAAAAATAAATACACCGTATAATTTTCAGTAAAAGTCTGGCAACTAAACTAAATATTTAAAAAGAAAATTACGTAAATAGTAAAAAAAAATCTGTGGATTTTACCAGTTTTTGACGTAATTTTTTGTTTTAAACATTTAAATTCATAGGCAAATGTATTAATTATTTACTGTTACAAGCGGCCCTCAAATGGCAGCCATGACTGCGGTGTGGCCCTCAATGAAAACAAGTTTGACAAAGTACACACAAGCACACACTGCTACTACTACTACTACTACTACTACTACTACTACTACTACGAGGTAATAGCGAACAACAAATCCATGATTGAAGCTTGCAATCCTACGACCACGGACCACTTTTCCACTCTGCATCAGTCCGTCTTAGATGAACTCAGGCCCAGCGAAGCCGGCGGCGTTTCTGGGTGTTGTTGATAAATGGCTTTCGTTTTGCATAGTAGAGTTTTAACTTGCACTTACAGATGCAGCGATAAACTGGAGTTACTGACAGTGGGTTTCTGAAGTGTTCCCTGAGTCCATGTGGTGATATCCTTTACACACTGGTGTCGGTTTTTGATGCGGTACCGCCTGAGGGACCGAAGGTCACGTTGGTTTTCGTCCTTGCCGCTTACGTGCAGTGATTTTTTCAGATTCTCTGAACCTTTTGATGATATTACGGAGCGTAGATGGTGAAATCCCTAAATTCCTTGCAATAGCTGGTTGAGAAATGTTGTTCTTGAACAATTTGCTCAGGCATTTGTTGACAAAGTGGTGACCCTCGCCCCGTCCTCGTTTGTGAACGACTGAGCATTTCACGGAAGCTGCTTTTATACCCAATCATGGCACCCACCTGTTCCCAATCAGCCCGCTCACCTGTGGGACGTTCCAAATAAGTGTTTGACCAGCATTCCTCAACTTTCTCAGTCTTTTTTGCCACTTGTGCCAGCTTTTTTTGAAACATGTTGCAGGCATCAAATTCCAAATGAGCTAATATTTGCAAAAAAATAACAAAGTTTACCAGTGTGGACGTTAAATATCTTGTCTTTGCAGTCTATTCAATTGAATATAAGTTGAAAAGGATTTGCAAATCATTGTATTCTGGTTTTATTTACCTTTTACACAACGTGACAACTTCACTGCTTTTGGGTTTTGTACGTGCACGTGTGTGTGTGTGACTGTGTGTGTTAATAATACAATTGTGTTATTTAAGACATTTTATATCAGGGGTCACCAACCTTTTTGAAACCAAGAGCTACTTCTTGGGTAGTGATTAATGCGAAGGGCTACCAGTTTGATACACACTTAAATAAATTGCCAGAAATAGCCAATTTGCTCAATTGACCTTTAACTCTATGTTATTATTAATAATTAATGATATTTACACTTCATTGAACGGTTTAAAAGAGGAGAAAACACCAAAAAAATTACAATTAAATTTTGAAACATAGTTTGTCTTCAATTTCGACTCTTTAAAATTCAAAATTCAACCGAAAAAAACTAGCTAATTTGAATCTTTTTGAAAAAATTAAAAAAAGAATTTATGGAACATCATTAGTAATTTTTCCTGATTAAGATTAATTTTAGAATTTGATGACATGTTTTAAATAGGTTAAAATCCAATCTGCACTTTGTTAGAATATATAACAAATTGGACCAAGCTATATTTCTAACAAAGACAAATCATTATTTCTTCTAGATTTTCCAGAACAAAAATTTTAAAAGAAATTCATAAGACTTTCAAATACGATTTAAATTTCATTCTACAGATTTTCTAGATTTGCCAGAATAATCTTTTTTGAATTTTAATCATAATAAGTTTGAAGAAATATTTCACAAATATTCTTCGCCGAAAAAACAGAAGCTGAAATGAAGAATTAAATTAAAATGTATTTATTATTCTTTACAATAAAAAAAATAAATGTACATTGATTTAAATTGTCAGGAAAGAAGAGGAAGGAATTTAAAAGGTAAAAAGGTATATGTGTTTAAAAATCCTAAAATCATTTTTAAGGTTGTATTTTTTTCTCTAAAATTGTCTTTCTGAAAGTTATAAGAAGCAAAGTAAAAAAATGAATGAATTTATTTAAACAAGTGAAGACCAAGTCTTTAAAAATATTTTCTTGGATTTTCAAATTCTATTTGAGTTTTGTCTCTCTTAGAATTAAAAATGTCCAGCAAAGCGAGACCAGCTTGCTAGTAAATAAATACAATTTAAAAAATAGAGTCAGCTCACTGGTAAGTGCTGCTATTTGAGCTATTTTTAGAACAGGCCAGCGGGCTACTCATCTGGTCCTTACGGGCTACCTGGTGCCCGCGGGCACCGCGTTGGTGACCCCTGCTTTATATGTTCTGCTGCTAGTGAAGAAGCTCGGCGTACAAACATCCTTAGTCACTGGTCCATTTGGTAAAGAGCAGCGTTAAAAAGAGGACGACCAGAGTCACGTAGAAGATGAAGAAGACCCTGTTGATATTTCTGGCCAGTCGGCTCCAGTATCCCAACTCCTCCTTGTGGCCGCCGTGCAGCAGCCTCAGCGTTCTCTCCATGGCCTTCAGCTCGTCCGACAGCTTCTCCAGCGTCTGGCACAGCACGCCGCTCTGACTCTGTGGCGAGGTTTTCCATTTTGTCAACTGGAATCCTTTTTTTTTTTTACATCCACAGGTGAGTGTCGGTCTCACCTCTCTGGCTCCGGGTAAGGTGGCGTTCAGAGCCTCGCTGGCAGACATGGAGTAGATGCCTCCGCAGTCCTGCACACCTGGAAGCAGTGACATATCGAAATTTGCGTTAAAAATAAAAAAATATCCTTAATTAAACCTCTAAAGGCTTAGTGGCCACATGTGTGGACAGCACCTTTTAGCTCTTATTTCCAAAATTGTGTACACTACTGAATTGGGGTCTGATGGCCACTTATGTGGACACTTATACTGCCATCTGGTGGTGTCAGAAGAGTATAACATACAATGGAATTTGGGGGAAAAAAAGTGTAAAAATAAGAATGAGCATGTCACTAAACATGAAGTACACGTTTGTGTACTTATGGACTAAGTACATCATATCAAAAGATGATTCTTAGTTTTTATTCTATATAAAAAAGCATGTAAACAAACAGCTTGGGCCTTAAGAGGTTTAGGGCAACGTCCCTTTTTTCTTGGCATTTTTTTCCATCATTCACAATCCTTATGTAAGACAAGAATACACTTTTTTAAATTTATTTTTTATGCATTCTAAGCCGTAAATAAACACTAGCAAGAGTCAGCTAACAATTTAGCCAATTGGAGTCGCTCTATTCCGCCTATAATCTGCTCTAAATTACTTCCGTAAACATTTTATTTACACACTGTAAGTATACTATATATGTCATGTAGTAACATTCATAATAACATGTAATATATACATGATGTAAGTATATATGTCATGTAGTAACATTCATAATAACATGTAATATATACATGATGTCAGTATATATGTCATGTAGTAACATTCATAATAACATGTAATATATACATGATGTAAGTATATATGTCATGTAGTAACATTCATAATAACATGTAATATATACAAGATGTAGGTTTATATGTAGTATCTAGTAACATTCATAGTAACATGTAATATGTACATGATGTAAGTATATGTCATGTAGTGACATTCATAATAACATGTAATATATACATGATGTAAGTATATATGTCATGTAGTAACATTCATAATAACATGTAATATATACATGATGTAAGTATATATGTCATGTAGTAACATTCATAATAACATGTAATATATACATGATGTAAGTATATATGTCATGTAGTAACATTCATAATAACATGTAATATATACATGATGTAAGTATATATGTCATGTAGTAACATTCATAATAACATGTAATATATACATGATGTAAGTATATATGTCATGTAGTAACATTCATAATAACATGTAATACATACATGATGTAAGTATATATGTAGTATCTAGTAACATTCATAATAACATGTAATATATACATGATATAAGTATATATGTCATGTAGTAACATTCATAATAACATGTAATATATACATGATGTAAGTATACATGTAATGTAGTAACATTCATAATAACATGTAATATATACATGATGTAAGTATATATGTAGTATCTAGTAACATTCATAATAACATGTAATACATACATGATGTAAGTATATATGGAGTGTAGTAACATTCATAATAACATGTAATATATACATAATGTAAGTATATATGTCATGTAGTAACATTCATAATAGCATGTCATATATACATGATGTAAGTATATATGTCATGTAGTAACATTCATAATATGTAATATATACATAATGTAAGTATATATGTCATGTAGTAACATTCATAATAACATGTAATATACGACCCCGAAGGGAATAAGCGGTAGAAAATGGATGGATGGATGGATATACATGATGTAAGTATATATGACATGTAGTAACATTCATAATAACATGTAATATATACATGATGTAAGTATACATGGAATGTAGTAACATTCATAATAACATGTAATATATACATGATGTAAGTATATATGTCATATAGTAACATTCATATTAACATGTAATATATACATGATGTAAGTATATATGACATGTAGAAACATTCATAATAACATGTAATATATACATGATGTAAGTATACATGGAATGTAGTAACATTCATAATAACATGTAATATATACATGATGTAAGTATATATGTCATGTAGTAACATTCATAATAACATGTCATATATACATGATGTAAGTATATATGTCATATAGTAACATTCATAATAACATGTAATATATACATGATGTAAGTATACATGGAATGTAGTAACATTCATAATAACATGTAATATATACATGATGTAAGTATATATGTCATATAGTAACATTCATAATAACATGTAATATATACATGATGTAAGTATATATGTCATGTAGTAACATTCATAATAACATGTAATATATACATGATGTAAGTATATATGTCATGTAGTAACATTCATAATAACATGTAATATATACATGATGTAAGTATATATGTCATGTAGTAACATTCATAATAACATGTAATATATACATGATGTAAGTATATATGTCATGTAGTAACATTCATAATAACATGTAATATATACATGATGTAAGTATATATGTCATGTAGTAACATTCATAATAACATGTAATATATACATGATGTAAGTACATATGTCATGTAGTAACATTCATAATAACATGTAATATATACATGATGTAAGTATATATGTCATGTAGTAACATTCATAATAACGTGTAATATATACATGATGTAAGTATACATGTAATGTAGTAACATTCATAATAACATGTAATATATACATGATGTAAGTATATATGTAATGTAGTAGCATTCATAATAACATGTAATATATACATGATGTAAGTATATATGTCATGTAGTAACATTCATAATAACATGTCATATATACATGATGTAAGTAAACATGTAATGTAGTAACATTCATAATAACATGTAATATATACATGATGTAAGTATATATGTCATGTAGTAACATTCATAATAACATGTCATATATACATGATGTAAGTAAACATGTAATGTAGTAACATTCATAATAACATGTAATATATACATGATGTAAGTATATATGTAATGTAGTAACATTCATAATAACATGTAATATATACATGATGTAAGTATATATGTCATGTAGTAACATTCATAATAACATGTAATATATACATGATGTAAGTATATATGTCATGTAGTAACATTCATAATAACATGTAATATATACATGATGTAAGTATATATGTCATTTAGTAACATTCATAATAACATGTAATATATACATGATGTAAGTATACATGTAATGTAGTAACATTCATAATAACATGTAATATATACATGATGTAAGTATGTATGTCATGTAGTAACATTCATAATAACATGTAATATATACATGATGTAAGTATATATGTCATGTAGTAACATTCATAATAACATGTAATATATACATGATGTAAGTATACATGTAATGTAGTAACATTCATAATAACATGTAATATATACATGATGTAAGTATGTATGTCATGTAGTAACATTCATAATAACATGTAATATATACATGATGTAAGTATATATGTCATGTAGTAACATTCATAATAACATGTAATTTATACATGATGTAAGTACATATGTCATGTAGTAACATTCATAATAACATTTAATATATACATGATATAAGTATATATGTCATGTAGTAACATTCATAATAACATGTAATATATACATGATGTAAGTATATATGTCATGTAGTAACATTCATAATAACATGTAATATATACATGATGTAAGTATATATGTCATGTAGTAACATTCATAATAACATGTAATATATACATGATGTAAGTATATATGGAGCGTAGTAACATTCATAATAACATGTCATATATACATGATGTAAGTATATATGTCATGTAGTAACATTCATAAAAACATGTAATATATACATGATGTAAGTATATATGTCAAGTAGTAACATTCATAATAACATGTAATATATACAAGATGTAAGTTTATATGTAGTATCTAGTAACATTCATAATAACATGTAATATAGATGCGATGTAAGTATATAAGTAATGTAGTAACATTCATAATAACATGTAATATATACATGATGTAAGTATATATGTCATGTAGTAACATTCATAATAACATGTAATATATACATGATGTAAGTATATATGTCATGTAGTAACATTCATAATAACATGTCATATATACATGA
This sequence comes from Entelurus aequoreus, assembly GCF_033978785.1. Taxonomy (NCBI): domain Eukaryota; kingdom Metazoa; phylum Chordata; class Actinopteri; order Syngnathiformes; family Syngnathidae; genus Entelurus; species Entelurus aequoreus. Next base: position 69,251,317 of record NC_084738.1, on the reverse strand, counting down.
TGTAAGTATATATGTCATGTAGTAACATTCATAATAACATGTCATATACACATGATGTAAGTATATATGTCATGTAGTAACATAATAACATGTAATATATACATGATGTAAGTACATATGTCATGTAGTAACATTCATAATAACATGTAATATATACATGATGTAAGTATATATGTAGTATCAAGTAACATTCATAATAACATGTAATATTCACATGATGTAAGTATATATGTAATGTAGTAACATTCATAATAACATGTCATATATACATGATGTAAGTATATATGTCATGTAGTAACATTCATAATAACATGTAATATATATATGATGTAAGTATATATGTCATGTAGTAACATTCATAATAACATGTAATATATACATGATGTAAGTATATATGTCATGTAGTAACATAATAACATGTAATATATACATGATGTAAGTATATATGTCATGTAGTAACATTCATAATAACATGTAATATATACATGATGTAAGTATATATGTCATGTAGTAACATTCATAATAACATGTAATATATACATGATGTAAGTATATATGTAATGTAGTAACATTTATAATAACATGTCATATATACATGATGTAAGTATATATGTCATGTAGTAACATTCATAATAACATGTAATATATACATGATGTAAGTATATATGTCATGTAGTAACATTCATAATAACATGTAATATATACATGATGTAAGTATATATGTCATGTAGTAACATTCATAATAACATGTAATATATACATGATGTAAGTATATATGTCATGTAGTAACATTCATAATAACATGTAATATATACATGATGTAAGTATATATGTCATGTAGTAACATTCATAATAACATGTAATATATATATGATGTAAGTATATATGTAGTATCTAGTAACATTCATAATAACATGTAATATATACATGATGTAAGTATATATGTCATGTAGTAACATTCATAATAACATGTAATATATACATGATGTAAGTATACATGTAATGTAGTAACATTCATAATAACATGTAATATATACATGATGTAAGTATATATGTCATGTAGTAACATTCATAATAACATGTAATATATATATGATGTAAGTATATATGTAGTATCTAGTAACATTCATAATAACATGTAATATATACATGATGTAAGTATATATGTCATGTAGTAACATTCATAATAACATGTAATATATACATGATGTAAGTATACATGTAATGTAGTAACATTCATAATAACATGTAATATATACATGATGTAAGTATATATGTCATGTAGTAACATTCATAATAACATGTAATATATACATGATGTAAGTATATATGTCATGTAGTAACATTCATAATAACATGTAATATATACATGATGTAAGTATATATGTAGTATCTAGTAACATTCATAATAACATGTAATATATACATGATGTAAGTATATATGTAGTATCTAGTAACATTCATAATAACATGTAATATTCACATGATGTTAGTATATATGTAATGTAGTAACATTCATAATAACATGTAATATATACATGATGTAAGTATATATGCAGTATCTAGTAACATTCATAATAACATGTAATATATACTGTACATAATGTAAGTATATATGTCATGTAGTAACATTCATTTAAAGTACCAATGATTGTCACACACACACTAGGTGTGGCGAAATGTGTCCTCTGCATTTGACCCATCCCCTTGTTCACCCCCTGGGAAGTGAGGGGAGCAGTGACCAGCAGCGGTGGCTGCGCCCAGGAGTCATTTTTTGGTGATTTACCCCCCAATTCCAACCCTTGATGCCGAGTGCCAAGCAAGGGTCCCATTTTTATCGTCTTTGGTATGACTCGGCCGGGGGTTTGAACTCACGACCTACCCATCTCAGGGCGGACACTCTAACCACTAGGCCACTGAGCAGTGTGTAAGTGTCTGGAAAACAACTGCTTTTAGTCATAACTGAAATGTTGGCGTTGAGCTAGACAGGTAGTCTTTTCTCAAGTATAGAGCTATCACTTTTGCATTCCCAAGTCCCACTAAGGCCACTAAATTGAGTTTTGTTGGCGGTTTTGGGATGTTTTTTAGAGGGCTTTATGGGCAGAATAGTGTTCTCCCGTCAGCCACCTCGTACTTGCCATGTTTTACGACTTAGAATGCGTTAAAAAAAAGGAAAACATGTGTTCTTGTCTCACATAGGGATTGTGAAAACCTCCCAAACTAGTGCAGTTTTCCTTTAAATGCAGGCACGTACCTCCGTTATAAAAGTTAGCGTGTTTGCTAAAGCCGCCGTTTTCCTCCCCGTCTGCGTGGTTGTCGCTTTTGTTGTCTATCTGCATCAGGCGCATCACACAGATGGTCTCCAAGAGGCTGAGCAGCATCAGAGCAAAGATCCCGATGCAGTAGACGCCTGAGGAGGAGCAGGAAGGATAGAACTGTATTGTCACTTTCACTTCCAGGACAACAAGGTTACATTTCCAGCACAGACCCGTTCAAGGGCACAGGGTGACAGGACAGGAACACTAAAAGGTGGGGAAAGGTGGACACGGGGGGAGGATAGTGAGTAAAAAAAAAGTAGATCCCAGACTAGACCCTGGGGCAGGGGTGGGGACTCAGTCTGGGGCCAGGAAGAAAAATATGGTATGATAACAATTGCTGACCCCACTATGGACTGGACTCCCCTATTATGTTAGATCCACTATGGACTGGACTCTCACTATTATGTTAGATCCACTATGGACTGGACTCTCACACTATTATGTTAGATCCACTATGGACTGGACTCTCACTATTATGTTAGATCCACTATGGACTGGACTCTCATACTATTATGTTAGATCCACTATGGACTGGACTCTCACTATTATGTTAGATCCACTATGGACTGGACTCCCCTATTATGTTAGATCCACTATGGACTGGACTCTCACTATTATGTTAGATCCACTATGGACTGGACTCTCACACTATTATGTTAGATCCACTATGGACTGGACTCTCACTATTATGTTAGATCCACTATGGACTGGACTCTTACACTATTATGTTAGATCCACTATGGACTGGACTCTCACTATTATGTTAGATCCACTATGGACTGGACTCCCCTATTATGTTAGATCCACTATGGACTGGACTCTCACTATTATGTTAGATCCACTATGGACTGGACTCTTACACTATTATGTTAGATCCACTATGGACTGGACTCTTACACTATTATGTTAGATCCACTATGGACTGGACTCTCACTATTATGTTAGATCCACTATGGACTGGACTCCCCTATTATGTTTGATCCACTATGGACTGGACTCTCACTATTATGTTAGATCCACTATGGACTGGACTCTTACACTATTATGTTACATCCACTATGGACTGGACTCTCACACTATTATGTTAGATCCACTATGGACTGGACTCTCACTATTATGTTAGATCTACTATGGACTGGACTCTCACACTATTATGTTAGATCCACTATGGACTGGACTCTCACACTATTATGTTAGATCCACTATGGACTGGACTTTCACACTATTATGTTAGATCCAATATGGACTGGACTCTCATACTATTATGTTAGATCCACTACGGACTGGACTCTCACACTATTATGTTAGATCCACTATGGACTGTACTCTCACTATTATGTTAGATCCACTATGGACTGGACTCCCCTATTATGTTAGATCCACTATGGACTGGACTCTCACTATTATGTTAGATCCACTATGGACTGGACTCTTACACTATTATGTTACATCCACTATGGACTGGACTCTCACACTATTATGTTAGATCCACTATGGACTGGACTCTCACTATTATGTTAGATCTACTATGGACTGGACTCTCACACTATTATGTTAGATCCACTATGGACTGGACTCTCACACTATTATGTTAGATCCACTATGGACTGGACTTTCACACTATTATGTTAGATCCAATATGGACTGGTCTCTCACACTATCATGTTAGATCCACTATGGACTGGACTCTCACTATTATGTTAGATCCACTATGGACTGGACTCTCACTATTATGTTAGATCCACTATGGACTGGACTCTCACACTATCATGTTAGATCCACTATGGACTGGACTCTCACACTATTATGTTAGATCCACTATGGACTGGACTCTCACTATTATGTTAGATCCACTATGGACTGGACTATCCCACTATTATGTTAGATCCACTATGTACTGGACTCTCCCACTATTATGTTAGATCCACTATGGACTGGAGTCTCACTATTATGTTAGACCCACTATGGACTGGACTCCCACTATTATGTTAGATCCACTATGGACTGGACTCTCACTATTATGTTAGATCCACTATGGACTGGACTCTCACTATTATGTTAGATCCACTATGGACTGGACTATCCCACTATTATGTTAGATCCACTATGGACTGGACTCTCACTATTATGTTAGATCCACTATGGACTGGACTCTCACTATTATGTTAGATCCACTATGGACTGGACTCTCACACTATTATGTTAGATCCACTATGGACTGGACTCTATTATGTTAGATCTACTATGGACTGGACTTTCACAATATTTTGCTAGACCCACTCGACGTCCATTGCATCCGGTGTCCCCTAGAGGGGGGGGTCACCCACATCTGCGGTCCTCTCCAAGGTTTTTCATAATCATTCACATCGACGTCCCACTGGGTAGTGAGTTTTTCCTTGCCCTTATGTGGGCTCTGAACCGAGGATGTCGTTGTGACTTGTTCAGCCCTTTGAGACACTTGTGATTTAGGGCTATATAAATAAACTTGGATTGATTGATAGGTGAGTAGATGGCCCAGGTGGGCCTTGTTATCTGATCACCTGTCGCCTTTATTAGCAGCAGCCGTGACGAGACACGGCGGTTGGAGTGGGAGCCAGAGAGAGAGAGAGAGAGAGACGGACTGAGAAAAAAGACAATTTTCTGGAAAGCAAAAGCCTAGCACGACTTATGAAAATCAAACCGTGTTGTACCCTGAACTCCGGGCTCTCGTGGCAGTGTGTTGTGGTCCGTGGAACCCACTAGAGGGCAACCTCTACAGTGCTGTACCGTGCATTCTACGAATAAAAGTCTTGTCAATTTTGTTGAGAGGCCAGTTGATCGATTCCATTGTTTAGATTTTGGAGAGCAAGTTAGAAGAAGAAAGCTAGGACAAGACAAAACAAAGAAGCCAGCAGGAGAGGTAAGGGGGAGGGAAAGGGAAAACGTCCGCCTCGGTTGAGTGCCAGGGAGAAAATAAACAATAACAAAAGACGGCCATGGATTCTGAGGAGGAAAGTGGTCTGCTTCTTACCGATGAGCGGGATCCTGTTGGTGGAGGACGGCAGGATTTCGTTGAGAATGAGCTGCAGCACGGTGACGGCCAACAGCACCGTGATCTTGAAGCTCAGCTTCTCCCCGGCCCTGTCCGAGATCAGGAAGGAGGCCAAGTCCAGACCCAGGAAGAACAGGACGGGCAACACGAAGTTGACGATGTAGAGGATGGGTTTTCTCCTCATGGTGATCTGAGAGACGGTGAGAGAGCTTCTAATGATGTCATCATTGGCATTTTAGGTATTTGGTGGGTTTTTTTTTTTTGCAGAAAATGGTGTTTCTCAGGCAAAATAACTATTTTTCAGTGCTTTTTCAGTATTTTCCAGTAGTTTTCATCAAATAAAATAGTTTTTTAAGCCAAAGTATGTTGTTTCATTGGAGGAAACATTGAAACGGTTAGTAATAACAGTAGGTTAGAACTGTGTGAGTTGTTGTGCCGCTGGCTTAGCCTTCTACTGCAGTGTTTTTCAACCACACTAGTGTGCCGTGAGATATTGTCTGGTGTGCCGTGAGAAATTACGCAACTTCACCTAATTGGTCCCAAAAATTTTTTTCCGCAAATCAATAATAATAATCTGCAAATAATGTGCCGTTGCTTAGTGTCCGTACTGTGTAGAACTCGGCAGGGTATACTTGCCAACCCTCCCGTTTTTAGCGGGAGAATCCCGGTATTCAGCGCCTCTCCCGACAACCTCCCGGCAGAGATTTTCTCCCGACAAACTCCCGGTATTCAGCCGGAGCTGGAGGCCACGCCCCCTCCAGCTCAATGCGGACCTGAGACTGAGTGGGGACAGCCTGTTCTCACGTCCGCTTTCCCACAATATAAACAGCTTGCCTGCCCAATGACGTCGTAACATCTAGGGCTTTTAGAGAGTAGAGTGCACAACTACGCGCACAACAACGAGACGAAGCAGAAGAACGAGGAAATTACAGACATGGCGACGCCGTCGACGAGCAAGATGAGGAAATACGCTTGTAAGTTCCAAAACGAATGGAAACAAGAATTTCAGTTCATCCAGGACAGTTCGAAGGGGAAGGTGTATGTTGTCTGTAAATTTTGTAGAACAGACTTCTCCATTGAACACGGTGGCCGAAATGATATACTCATCATGAACGGAGAAGTTAAACAAGACAATACTGCCATCTAATGGATAGCCACCGGAACACTGAAACTTAAGTATTTATTTTATTTATATGTAAATAGAATAAATAAATATATATATATATATATATATATATATATATATATATATGTATATATATATATATATATATATATATAGCTAGAATTCACTGAAAGTCAAGTATTTCATACATATATATATATATATATATATATATATATATATATATATATATATATATATATATATATATATATATATATATATATATATATATATATATATATATATATATATATATATATATATGAAATACTCGAGTTAGTGAATTCTAGCTGTAAATAATTTTGTGTGGTTTGGAGTTGAGAAAATAGTGTTTTTATGTAAAATTATGTTGTTTGCATCGCTAGAAAGGTGTTTTTATATAATAATAAAAAAAGACTTCACAGGAGATTGTTTTAGAGGAAAAAATATGTAAATTAGCGGTTTGGATTGGGGAATATTGTTGTTGTGTCGCTAGCTTAGCCTTCTACTGCATGAGAATAGTATCACCGTCCAGCAGCAAAATAAAGGTATGTTGGGTTTTTTTTTTAGCAGAAAATCATGTTTCTCAGGCAAAATAACTTTTTTTCAGTGCTTTTTTTAGTATTTTCCAGTGGTTTTTATCAAATACATTTTTTTTTTTAAGCCAAAGTATGTTGTTTCTGTTCCATGAAATACTATATTTGGGTCAAGATGTGGTCTTATCATAGTGTTAAGTATTAAAATGAGTTGTTTGGTTTGGAGACTATAGTGCTTCAAAACATGTTGTTTTAACTGCAGACATTTTTGTTTTTGAGGCAAAATCCATATTTTTCAGTGCAAGAACATTCCTTCTATGACTACATATGTTGATTTTATCACAGAAATGATTTATTTTTGTCCAAATAAATTGTTCGCATCATAGAAAATGCTTTGTGCAAAAATACAAATATGTAAAAAATATCTAATGGTATTGAAAATGTGTTTTGTGTCACAACATGTGGTTTGAAGTTGAGAAAATATTGTTTTTATGGAAAATTATGTTGTTTGCATCACTAGAAAGGTGTTTTTATAAAAATTAAAAAAAAAGAGGAAAAACTATGTAAATTAGCAGTTTGGATTGGGGAATATTGTTGTTGTGTCGCTAGCTTAGCCTTCTACTGCATGAGAATAGTATCACCGTCCAGCGGCAAAATAAAGAATGATTTACCTAAAAAATAGTTTTATTTGGATCAGTTCCTACTGTGTTTGGCAATGGATGAGTAAGTTATATACTCCGTTATTACGTTCACGATGTCGCTCGTAGCGTACTTTGTAGCCTTGAGTCTCGATCGTTCTTGAAGCAGCTGAACAGTGGAGTTATTAGCATGATGAAAGTTAGACTCGGTAGAAATTTAACCTTAGTCAGTTTTTGTGGCGTATTAGGTATGTTGTTTTGTTTTTTAGCAGGAAATCGTGTTTCTCAGGCAAAATAACTTTTTTTCAATGCTTTTTTTAATATTTTCCAGTGGTTTTTATCAAATAAATTATTTTTTTTAAGCCAAAGTATGTTGTTTCTGTTCCATGAAATACTATATTTGGGTGAAGATGTGGTCTTATAGTGTCAAGTATTAAAATGAGTTGTTTGGTTTGGAGACTATAGTGTTTCAAGGCATGTTGTTTTAACTGCAGACATTTTTGTTTTTGAGGCAAAATATATATATATCTTCAGTGCAAGAACATTGCTTCTGTGACTAAATAAGTTTATTTTATCACAGAAATGATTTATTTGTGTCCAAATAAATTGTTCGCATCATAGAAAATGCTTTGTGCAAAAAAACAAAAATGTAAAAAATATCTAATGGTATTGAAAATGTGTTTTCTGTCACAACATGTGGTTTGGAGTTCAGAAAATATTGTTTTTATGGAAAATTATGTTGTTTGCATCGCTACAAAGGTGTTTTTATATAATAAAAAAAAAGACTTTACAGGAGATTGTTTTTGAGGGAAAAATATATAAATTAGCGGTTTGGATTGGGGGAATATTGTTGTTGTGTCGCTAGCTTAGCCTTCTACTGCATGAGAATAGTATCACCGTCCAGCGGCAAAATAAAGAATGATTTACGTAAAAAATAGTTTTAATTGGATCAGTGCCTGCTGTGTTTGGCAATGGATGAGTAAGTTATATACTCCGTTATTATGTTCGCGATGTCGCTCGTAGCGTACAAGCGCTTGTAGCGTACTTTGTAGCCTTGAGTCTCGATCGTTCTTGAAGCAGCTGAACAGTGGAGTTATTAGCATGATGAAAGTTAGACTCGGTAGAAATTTAACCTCAGTCAGTTTTTGTGGCGTATTAGGTATGTTGTTTTTTGTTTTGTTTTTCAGAAAATCGTGTTTCTCAGGCAAAATAACTTTTTTTCAGTGCTTTTTTTTAGTATTTTCCAGTGGTTTTTATTAAATACAATTTTTTTTAAGCCAAAGTATGTTGTTTCTGTTCCATGAAATACTATATTTGGGTCAAGATGTGGTCTTATAGTGTTAAGTATTAAAATTAGTTGTTTGGTTTGGAGACTATAGTGTTTCAAGGCATGTTGTTTTAACTGCAGACATTTTTGTTTTTGAGGCAAAATATATATATATATCTTCAGTGCAAGAACATTGCTTCTGTGACTAAATAAGTTTATTTTATCACAGAAATGATTTATTTGTGTCCAAATAAATTGTTCGCATCATAGAAAATGCTTTGTGCAAAAATACAAAAATGTAAAAAATATCTAATGGTATTGAAAATGTGTTTTCTGTCACAACATGGGGTTTGGAGTTGAGAAAATAGTGTTTTTATGGAAAATTATGTTGTTTGCATCGCTAGAAAGGTGTTTTTATATAATAAAAAAAAAGACTTCACAGAAGATTGTTTTTGAGGGAAAAATATGTAAATTAGCGGTTTGGATTGGGGAATATTGTTGTTGTGTCGCTAGCTTAGCCTTCTACTGCATGAAAATAGTATCACCGTCCAGCAGCAAAATAAAGGTATGTTGGGTTTTTTTTTTTAGAAGAAAATCGTGTTTCTCAGGCAAAATAACTTTTTTTCAGTGCTTTTTTAGTATTTTCCAGTGGTTTTTATCAAATACATTATTTTTTTTAAGCCAAAGTATGTTGTTTCTGTTCCATGAAATACTATTTTTGGTTCAAGATGTGGTCTTATCATAGTGTTAAGTATTAAAATGAGTTGTTGTGTGACTAGCTTAGCCTTCTACTGCATGACAATAGCACCACCGTCCAGCAGCAAAATAAAGAATGATTACCTAAAAAATAGTGTTGCTGAAGCAAAACAAGCATATTTTTTTTGGTGCAAAAACAGTACTTTTGTGGCTATAGGTTGTTTTTATCACATAAAATTACATTTGGTAGCAAAATTGGGTTGTTTGTATCTGGTAAAATAGGGTTTGTGTTGTTTTGTGGAAAAATATGCTCATCTCATGGCAAAACAAATGAATACAAACTATGATATTTATGGCAAATCATGTTTTGGATGTGTTGTTATCATTGCGAACATGTTTGTTATTGAGGCTAAATGTTGTTTTCATCTCCGAAAATTTTGAATTTGTGTCAAAATTGTGTCGGTTTTTTTTTGGCATACAATGTTTGCACGTGCAAACATAAGCAAATATGCTGTTTGCACTGCAGAAAGTAGTGTTTTAAATTTTTTTTAAATGCTGCAAGTCTGGTGTTCATTGGTGTGTTGTTTGCATTGCAGAACCGAATTGAAGCTAACGTTATTTCGGCCATTAGGCGTTTTCAAAGAAATCAAGCAGACGACCAATTAGACGGACCGTGTAGACGATCTTGTCCTGGTCGCTGTCGACGCTGGCGTTGTAGGCGGTCACGTTCATGTTGAGGAAGACCCACTCGTACTGCGTCCTCATCAGCTCGCGCGACGACTCGGAGGCCTCGCTGGAGTTGTCGCTGGCCTTCAGGAGCAGGTCTTTGGCTGGGCAGTGGAAAACGGTGCAATTAATTAGTGCGGCTTCATTTCCCGGCGCCGATGGTGTATTTCCTCCCGAGTGAACATTAGCTTGAAAGCTATTTGGATCGATGCAAACTCATTAGGAACATTTCGTATTTCATACAGATTAGTCCGAATGTTAACACGAGAGTCTGTTTCACTTCCTGTTCCTGCTGGCGCTCTTTTTAGGTCAGTGGGTGTGGCTTTCGTTGTTTTTTTTTTACATTGGCCTTTCGGGCAATATGAACTGTGCACCATGAAGTCTGCCTGGCAACAAGCAGGACAATTATATTTTCAGCAGCTAAGATGGAAGTGTCAAAGTGCGGTAAGCATTGCATATTTTGTGGGGGGTTTTTTGCCATAAAAACAGAGTTTTCTTTAACAAAAATGGCATTAAACATAAAAATAAAATAAAGACTTTATATTGACAGACAAATCAAGTTGATTTCAAGATTTAAGCGTTGACAAAACAAACAAAAAAATGTAAACATATAATCGACACATAGATCTGAAATTGATATAGAGATTTAAGCGTTGAAACTAAAATTAAATTTAAAAAAATATTGTATGACTTATTTTTAACACTTTTATGAGCAGTTCCCTTTTGGATCCCTGATCATTTGACTGGGATTTTTTTTTTTAAACTTTATTTGCTCCAAAAATAAATAGGACTCAAAATGTTGTCATGAATTATGAACTAGCACATCAAATATTCCATTTATTATTAAACTTTTTTTTTTTTTTAATAAAATAAAATTTGGGGGGGTTAAGCATTGCATATTTTGTGTGTTTTTTTGCCATAAAAACAGAGTTTTCTTTAACAAAAATGGCATTAAACATAATTTTTAAAAAATGTTTTATTATATTGACAGACAGATCAAGTTGATTTAAGCAGATTTAAGCGTTGACAAAACAAACAAAAAAAAATAAATCTAATAATCCACAAATAGATCTGAAATTGATATAGAGATTTAAGTATTGAAACTAAAATTAATTTAAAAAAAATAATGTATGACTTATTTTTAACACTTTTATGAGCGGGGCCCTTTTGGATCCTTGATAATTTGACTGTTTTTTTTTTTTTTTTTTACTTTATTTGCTCTAAAAATAAATAGGACTCAAAAAACTATCACATCAAATATTCCATATATTATTTATTAATTTTTTTTGGGTGGTGGGCATTGCATATTTTGCCATAAAAACAGAGTTTTCTTGAACAAAAATGGCATTAAACATACATTTTTTTATTTTTTTTATTATATTGACAGACCGATCAAGTTGATCTACAGATTTAAGCGTTGACAAAACAAACAAAAAAAATGTAAACATATAATCGACACATAGATCTGAAATTGATATAGAGATTTAAGCGTTGAAACTAAAATTAAATTAAAAAAAATAATGTATGACTTATTTTTAACACTTTTATGAGCCTTTTGGATCCCTAATAATATGATTTTTTTTTTTTTTTTTTAAACTTTATTTGCTCCAAAAATAAATAGGACTCAAAATATTGTCATGAATTATGAACTATCACATCAAATTTTCTATATATTATTTAAAAATATATATTTTGGGGGGGGGGGGGCATTGCATATTTTGTGCTTTTTTGCCATAAAAACAGAGCTTTCTTGAACAAAAATGGCATTAAACATACTGTACATTTTATTTATTTGAATTATATCGACACAGATCAAGTTGATCTACAGATTTAAGCGTTGACAAAACAAACAAAAAAAATGTAAACATATAATCGACACATAGATCTGAAATTGATATAGAGATTTAAGCGTTGAAACTAAAATTAATTTTTTTTTAAAAATGTATATAACTGATTTTTAACACTTTTATGAGCGGGGCCCTTTTGGATCCCTGATAATTTGACTGGGATTTTTTTTTTTTACTTTATTTGCTCCAAAAATAAATAGGACTCAAAATGTTGTTATGAATTATGAACTATCACATCAAATATTCCATTTATTATTTTTTTTAAAAATAAAAAAATTTGGGGGGGGTTAAGCATTGCATATTTTGTGTGTTTTTTTTGCCATAAAAACAGAGTTTTCTTTAACAAAAATGGCATTAAACATAATTTTTTTATTTTTTTTATTATATTGACAGACAGATCAAGTTGATTTAAGCAGATTTAAGCGTTGACAAAACAAACAAAAAAAATAAATCTAATAATCCACAAATAGATCTGAAATTGATATAGAGATTTAAGCATTGAAACTAAAATTAATTTTAAAAAAAATAATGTATGACTTATTTTTAACACTTTTATGAGCGGGGCACTTTTGGATCCTTGGTAATTTGACTGTTTTGGGGTTTTTTTAACTTTATTTGCTCTAAAAATAATAGGACTCAAAAAACTATCACATCAAATATTCCATATATTATTTTTTTGGGGGGGGGGCATTGCATATTTTGTGTTTTTTTTGCCATAAAAACAGAGTTTTCTTTAACAAAAATGGCATTAAACATACTGTACATTTTATTTATTTTAATTATATCGACACAGATCAAGTTGATCTACAGATTTAAGCGTTGACAAAACAAACAAACAAAAATGTAAACATATAATCGACACATAGATCTGAAATTGATATAGAGATTTAAGCGGGGGGGGGATATTGCATATTTTGTGTTTTCTTTTTTGGCATTAAAAACTGGGTTTTATTTAACAAAAATTGCATAAAACATGAAAAAAAAAAAAAAAAAAAAACTTTATATCGACAGACGGATCAAGTTGATCTACAGATTTAAGCATTGACAAAACAAAAAAAAAAATAGACGTATAATCGACAAAATATATCTGAAATTGATATAGAGATTTAAACGTTGAAACTAAAATGAATTAAAAAAAAATAATGTATGACTTATTTTTAACACTTTTATGATCCCTTTTGGATCCCTAATAATTTGACTGTTTTTTGTTTTTTTTTTACTTTATTTGCTCCAAAAATTAAATAGGACTCAAAATGTTGTTATGAATTATGAACTATCACATCAAATATTCCTTATATTTGAATTTTGGGTGGGGGGGGAATATTGCATATTTTGTGGGGTGTTTTGGCATTAAAAACTGGGTTTTATTTAACAAAAATTGCATAAAACATGAAAAAAAAAAAAAAACTTTATATTGACAGACAGATCAAGTTGATCTAAAGATTTATGCGTTGACAAAACAAACAAAACTAAAAAAACATATAATCTACGAATAGATCTGAAATTGAAATCAAGATTTAAGCTCTGAAACTAAAATAGATTTTAAAAAAATAATGTATAACGTATTTTTAACACTTTCATGGACCCTGATAAATATTCCATACATTAGAATTTTTTGGGGGGTAGTAAATCTTGCATATTTTGTGTTTTTGCCATAAAAACTGAGTTTTCTTTCACAACATTTGCATTAAACATGAAAAAAACAACAACAAAATATATCGACAGACAGATTAAGTTGTTCCAAAGTAGGGGTCCCTAAAATTTTTGACCAGGGGGCGGCATTGGGTTAAAAAATTGGCCTGGGGCCGGCTATATATATATATATATATATATATTATATATATATATATATATATATATATATATATATATATATATATTTATATATATATATATATATATATATATATATATATATATATATATATATATATATATATATAGCCGGCCCCAGGCCAAATTTTTTAACCCCAATTGCCGCCCCCTGGTCAAAAATTTTTAGGGACCCCTACTTTGGAACAACTTAATCTTAATATATATATATATATATATATATATATATATATATATATATATATATAAATATATATATATATATATATATATATATAGTATATAAATATATATATATTATATATATTTTTTTTTTTTTTTTTTAAATTTATTTATTTATTTTAATTAAAAAAATAAAAATAATTCATGTTTTATGCAATTTTTGTTAAAGAAAAACCCTGTTTTTATGGCAAAAAAACCACAAATATGCAATATCCCCCCACCCCCAAAAAAATTCAAACATAAGGAAAATTTGATGTGATAGTTCATAATTCATAACAACATTTTCAGTCCTATTTATTTTTGGAGCAAATAAAGTAAAAACAAAAATCCCAGTCAAATGATCAGGGATCCAAAAGGGCCCCGCTCATAAAAGTGTTAAAAATAAGTCATACATTATTTTTTGAATTTCATTTTAATTTCAACGCTTAAATCTCTATATCAATTTAAAATCTATTTGTCGATTATATGCTTTAATTTTTTTGTTTCTTTGTCAATGCTTGAATCTGTAGATCAACTTGATCTGTCTGTCGATATAATAAAAATAAAAACATGTTTATGTTTAATGCCATTTTTGTGAAAGAAAACCCTGTTTTTACAGCAGAAACATGTATATATACACATGTATATATGTATATGTTTATTGTGTATAAATATATATACATAATATGTATATATTATACCTAAAACATATACATATGTACATATATATATATATATATATATATATATATATATATATATATATATATATTATATATATATATATATATATATATATATATTGCATATTGTGTGTTTTTGTCCAGAAAAACAGGGTTTTCTTTCACAAAAATGGCATTAAACATAAAAAACAAACAAACAAAAAATATATATAATATATTTATATATATATATATATATATATATATATATATATATATATATATATATATATATATATATATATATATATATATGGCTTTTTT
>NC_084738.1:69229223-69234223 GCF_033978785.1 Entelurus aequoreus | reverse complement strand
AGTAAAATAAGATAAATAAATTAAAAACATTTTCTTGAATAAAAAAGAAAGTACAACAATATAAAAACAGTTACATAGGAATAATGAATAATAATAATGAATGAAAATTAGTAAAATTAACTGTTAAAGGTTAGTACTATTAGTGGACCAGCAGCACGCACAATCATGTGTGCTTACGGACTGTATCCCTTGCAGACTGTATTGATATATATTGATATATAATGTAGGAACCAGAATATTAATAACAGAAAGAAACAACACTTTTGTGTGAATGAGTGTAAATGGGGGAGGGAGGTTTTTTGGGTTGGTGCACTAATTGTAAGTGTATCTTGTGTTTTTTATGTTGATTTAATTAAAAAAAACAAAAGAACCCCCGATACCGATAATAAAAAAACCGATACCGATAATTTCCGATATTACATTTTAACGCATATATCGGCCGATAATATCGGCAGGCCGATATTATCGGACATCTCTAATATATATATATATATATATATATATATATATATATATATATATATATATATATATATATATATATAGCCATCCATTTTGTACCGCTTCTCCCTCTTGGGGTCACGGTAGTGGCTGGAGTCTATCCCAGCTGCATTCAGGCAGAAAGCGGGGTACAACCTGGACAAGTCGCCACCTCAACGCACACACACACACACACACACAAACACGAGAGAGATGTGTGTGTGTGTGTGTGTGTGCGCGCGTGTGTGTATATATATGTATATATATAAAATAATTTAGTATATTTGGAGCAAAACATTTTTAATTTTTATTTTTTTTAATGTAGATTTTTTCTAAAATGAGTTCGACACCCCTGTTTTAAAGCAACAAATATTTCTGCACTGATTTTTTGGACACGTAATTGTAAAACACTATTATATAAGTGTTATATATATATATATATATATATATATATATATATATGAAATATTTTTTTCAATTAAATGTTCACACATAATTTGACATAAAAAACAATTTACATTAAAATTCTTGCTCCAAATATACTAAATTATTTTATTTATTTATTTTTTATTTATATATATATATATATATATATATATATATATATATATATATATATATATATATATATATATATATATATATATATATATATATATATATATATATATATATATATAAAACAAGTATTTGGCAGACGCTTTTATCCAAAGCGACATCATAAATATTTTTTTCAATTAAATGTTCACACATAATTTGACATAAAAAACAATTTACATTAAAATTCTTGCTCCAAATATACTAAATTATTATTATTTTTTTTATATATATATATATATATATATATATATATATATATATATATATATATATATATATATATATATATATATATATATATATACATATATATATATATATATATATATATATATATAAAACAAGTATTTGGCAGACGCTTTTATCCAAAGCGACATCATAAAAAATACATATAAAACAATCAGTGTAAACATGATCATTTAAGGGAAGAATGTAATACAAAATATCGATACAAAGTGTCAAGACAGAATAAACTCTCTGCTGCTGCAGCAACAGAGATACAGTCTATAGGTCCCTAAGATATATAGATATCTAATGTTGTTTATGTAGGATAAACGCATGTATATATAACCTCATCATATTGTTTCTTCAATTTAAAAATAGCTGACCGTTTTTTCCCCCTTCTCTGGGATTTTATTCCAAGCTTTGATCTCGGACGTCTGGTCATTTATAGCATATAAGAATATTCTATTACTGTTAAGCAAACTATGAATAATAAAACATGTGTCCTTTATCATAGCTACACGTATGACAAAAAAGCCGCGTGAAAATCAGTGATATTCAGTGAGGTAAGATGAATTAAATACGCTGACAGTTCATTGCTCCTGCCAAATGAATTGCACTGAGTGGAGCGGATCACCACTCCAAGATGGCGGCCCCGCGTCTCGTCAGCGCCAGTAGGCAGTAGCGCTCGATGCTGCGTACCCTTATAAGATGTCTATGATGCTAACAATGCTAACGACCGAACTTGTTTAGGCGCCCCTGTCGTCGCCCCTCAGTGCGGCGTTCAGGCAAGAATAACATCGAGTAGCTGAGACGAGCGTTCAACACATGTTGTTTATTTATATTCTAGTGAGTTTACATAATTCAACTTGTGTTATTGTTAGAGCGTTACGGTCGGACGGGTTTTCACGGGACACATTTCCGGTGTCGTTGCCAAGATGTCTTTTGTTTTTTGCCAGTAAGTAAACCAAGTTGAAATGTCATTAAAACAATTAACTCGATATTTTGACACTGCTTCTATTCCCGACCTTACACGCTATAATTACTTGTAAAAACAAAAACGTGGAAGTGATATTTGACACGAAAATGAATATTTCAAAACGCGTTTTCGCGGCTATTTTACGTGGCTGAGGGTATTGTAGCAAAGGTAAGACTAAGACGACATTTAGGGAAATAATTAAACTGCTACTAGCACATTTACAATTTTTTTTTTTTTTTTTTTTGCAATTGTGCCTTTTGTTCACAATCTAAGTCAAGAAGATTTCCTCTTTAAAAGAAGAGTTGTCCTGGCGGTGTCACGCCAAATTTCTTCCCTCCCCCATTTACTTCCGTGGTCATGTTTCCTCTTACGTCATTGACAGCGATCGATAGCACTTCGGCTTTGACTGCCCGTCGCTGGAAGGATACTTCGTCTTTGACAGCTGCTGGAATCTGAAGAAATCGATTATTGTTTTTTTTTTGTACAGGCGCGAAACAGGACAGTCGCGTGTAGGTTAAGGACCCCCGGCAACTTTGTGATTTTATTGGACGCAGCCCCGGAAGTAAATGGGGGAGGGGAGGTTTTTGTAGAGGGAAGACATTTGGCGTGACAGCTGTAGCATGAGCATCATTTAAATGCTAAGTATAAAACTTACAGTTGCGAGCGAAGTTCGTCTGGGTGGTCTTCGTAATGTGAATTTAACTGCTTGACTGACACATTTATTTGTGTGTTTGATTTAAAAAAAGAAAATACAGACTACTTCCGGAACGCTGGTCTCTTGTATTACGTAATGACTATCCAATCAGCGTTGTTTCCGGTGTGGACGCGTGTTCAGACAATCTCCGACGTGATTGGTCAAAAGCCCTCACGTGACTACGTGGCGCCATGTTTACATTTTAGAGATGTGCGATACCGCTTATTATCTTTCCGATTAGATACCGAGTCTATTTCAGGCCGGTGTCGGCGATACCGATGTGCAAAAATACCGAATGTTTGCTAAAATGTAAAGTTGTGTATTTCCGAATAGTAACATACTTATCAATCTGAACGACGATAGTAAACATGTAAATTAAAAAAAGCAAACAAACGGAATTCAATTACAAAAAGATGACATTTTTAAACTATGAAATTAATAATAATATACTTAAGTCACCTATCACACTAAGTTTTGTCTTCGAATATATATATATATATATATATATATATATATATATATATATATATATATATATATATATATAGTACCTGTTTTTAGCATTTTTAAAATAAATACAAGTCAACATGACTTTCCAGTATGCGGCTCTCAAAATAAAAATGTTAATGTCTTAAATATAAACACAGTTGTTAGTTATTACAAAATAAAATACTAACTTATGAATTAATTTGAAAAATTATAACGATCATGATAAACCCTGTTAAATGTGTAAGTGAACATTGTTATGTTTGTACAGGCAGAATTGTTGACACACTCGGTAATGCAGTTACAATGTTTGTTTTTTTTTATTTAAAATTTATATGGGGAAAAACAGTAAAATGTAAGAAAAAAATCCTAAATGTTTTTAATAATAATTAATAATATACTTAGTCACCGATTATTTCAAGTTATCAGTAGGTACAGTATTCTGGCGAAATGTACTTTATTTTGGAAAAAAAAACTGCCGTCTAATAAGGAGCGGAAGTATTATTTTCAACTGTTTGTAAATGTTGAAATTTATAAATAAAGGTTTATAAAAAATAAAAAAAATAAGTCACTTCCGTCAATTTGATGTAAAAATGGTAGTGGGAAAAAAAGATTGATTTTTGTACGGTTTCCAAAATAAATACTGTATTCTTAAAAAATAAAAACAAGGAGCGGAAGTTGGCGATTTATGGCGCATGCGCAAACAGAACGAGTCGTGACAGTCCTTACCTGAGACAACGATGTTTAAACAAGTTGGATTTCCAAACAAAATACGTCCTACCACGGACTTATTTCCCTATTTGACGGCTGTCAGGCAGGCAGAGAATAAAATAAAAGACTTTTATTTGCCTCTGCACGTCATCCGTTGCTTAAAGCAGCTGCACTGCAGCTGTGCGTGCGCGCATGCGTGGGAGATGGTCGAGAGAGAAAATGTTTCTGGGTGGGGACACAAGTGGGAGTAAGACGAGAGTAAGGTCAAAAATGTGGATTTTTTTGGTGTATATTCAGTCACAGTGGATGGTTAAATAAAATATCAGCTTGGAACGGCCTTGTAATACCGCTTATTGCCACAGGAGGCGCTGGAAGCAGAGTGTGGAGAAACCAATAAGTTGTCAGAAGGGCCTGGTTTAAATTTTATTTGGAACTCTCCTCCAAATCATTTTCCATTTCACAAAATATTTACAAAAAAAGATACTTTCAAGTTATTTTTTTTTGTTCTTTCATTTCAAAGATGACCGTTAATGGCTTCTAATTAGAATGATGACCATTGCTCGCAGTCCATTCTAGAAAACCACATGGGGGGGGGAACAAAAAAAAAATTGAAACTGCATCCAGTTTTTTTTTAACCCTTTTCTTCTTTTTCTGAGTGCTTTAAAAAAATCTCATCCTTTGCACGCTTACAGCTGCAAACAGGAAGCCAGTGTGCTTATTGAGAGGAAGTGACATCGTTGCCCTGAAGGAAGTACGTTACCAGCATCGCCAGATCCTCTTTGTCGACACTTGATTGGTTTGGTCTGTCTGCCGTCTTTTGTCGCTCTT
>NC_084738.1:69194223-69224223 GCF_033978785.1 Entelurus aequoreus | reverse complement strand
ACTCTCACACACACAAACACACACACACACGTGTCCACACACTCTCACACACACACACACACACACACACACACACACACACACACACACACACACACACACACACACACACGTGTCCACTCTCACACACACAAACACACGTGTCCACACACACACACACACACACACACACACACACACACACACACACACACACACACACACACACACACACACACACACACACACACACACACACACACACACACGTGTCCACTCTCACACACACACGTGTACAATATCACACACACACACATATGTCCACTCTCACACACTTGTACAGTATCACACACACACACACACACACACACACACACACACACACACACACACACACACGTGTCCACACACTCACACACACACACACACACACACACACACACACACACACACACACACACACACACACACACACACATGTCCACTCTCACACACACACACACACACACACACACACACACACACACACACACACACACACACACACACACACGTGTCCACTCTCACACACACAAACACACACACACACGTGTCCACACACTCTCACACACACACACACACACACACACACACACACACACACACACACACACACACACACACACACACACACGTGTCCACTCTCACACACACAAACACACGTGTCCACACACACACACACACACACACACACACACACACACACACACACACACACACACGTGTCCACACACACACACACACACACACACACACACACACACACACACACACACACACGTGTCCACTCTCACACACACACGTGTACAATATCACACACACACACATATGTCCACTCTCACACACTTGTACAGTATCACACACACACACACACACACACACACACACACACACACACACACACACACACACACACACACGTGTCCACACACTCACACACACACACACACACACACACGTGTCCACTCTCACACACACACACGTGTACAATATCACACACACATGTCCACTCTCACACACTTGTACAGTATCACACACACACATGTACCATATCACACACACGTGTACAGTATCACATACACACATGTACCATATCACACACACGTGTACAGTATCACACACACACACATGTACCATCACACGTGTACAGTATCACACACAAACGTGTACCATATCACACACACGTGTACAGTATCACACACAAACGTGTACCATATCACACACACGTGTACAGTATCACACACAAACGTGTACCATATCACACACACGTGTACAGTATCACACACACACACATGTACCATCACACGTGTACAGTATCACACACAAATGTGTACCATATCACACACACGTGTACAGTATCACCTACACACATGTACCATATCACACACACGTGTACAGTATCACACACACACACATGTACCATCACACGTGTACAGTATCACACACAAACGTGTACCATATCACACACACATGTACAGTATCACACACACACACACACACACATGTACCATCACACGTGTACAGTATCACACACAAACGTGTACCATATCACACACACGTGTACAGTATCACACACACACACACATGTACCATATCACACACACGTGTACAGTATCACACACACATATATGTCCACTCTCACACACATATGTCCACTCTCACACACATTTGTCCACTCTCACACACATGTACAGTATCACACACACGTGTACAGTACCACACACACACATATGTCCACTCTCACACACACACATGTACAATATCACACACACATATACAGTATCACACACACACACATGAACACTCACACACATGTACACTCACACACACACGTACAGTATCACACACACACACACACACACACATGTACAGTATCACACACACACATGAACACTCACACACATGTCCACTCTCGCAGACACGCGTACAGTATCACACACACACACGTACAGTATTACACACACACGTGTACAATATCACACATACACATGTACAGTATCACACACACACGTGTACAGTATCACACATACACGTCCACTCTCGCACACACGCGTACAGTATCACACACACGTACAGTATTACACACACACGTGTACAGTATCACACATACACATGTACAGTATTACACACACACGTGTACAGTATCACACATACACATGTACAGTATCACACACACACATGAACACTCACACACAAAAACACTCTCACACACACACACACACGTACAGTATCACACACGTACAGTATCACACACATGTACAGTATCACACACACACATGAACACTCACACAAATGTACACTCACACACACACACACGTACAGTATCACACACACACACACACATGTACACACACACACATACAGTATCACACACACACAAACACACGTACAGTATCACACACACACATGTCCACTCTCGCACACACGCGTACAGTATCACACACACACACACACTTATAGTATCACACACACACGTCCACTTTCACACACACACACACATACAGTATTACACACACACGTGTACAGTATCACACACACACGTCCACTCTCACACACACACACACACACACACACACATACAGTATTACACGCACACGTGTATAGGGATGATGTTTGATAAGAAATTATCGAGTTCGAGTCTATTATCGAATCCTCTTATCGAACCGATTCCTTATCGATTCTCTTATGGAGTCCAGATAGGTTGTTGTATATGGAAAAAAAAACACAATATTTGGTTTAACAAAAGCTCACTTTTATTATAAGAAAAAATCAAATCTAATAAATAAATAAATATTGACTGTTACCCCCCTAAAAAAAATAAATAAAATAAATAAATATTGACTGTTGTTACCCAAAGTATATTAAGTGGGATTTTTCAGAAAAACAAATATATACAGTAACACAAAAACAACCTGTCTCTGTGATCACTATAGGTGTATAAATAATAATATAGGGTTAAATAAAATCAGTCCCTTGGGCACAAAACTGAAAATAATACAGCTCTCCAAAAAGTGCACTTCTGCTGCTATTGGAACATAACTGTTTGTTATGATGCTTTGACATTTTTGCACTTTATTTCTTTATTGAAAGAAAATTCTATGAAGAGAAAAGCTGTTTGCAAATGTGGTTACAATGCTGAAAAATGAAAAGTTAAAGCTAAAAAAAGAAATACACTTTATTGAGTTAACAATATTTCTTTATAGGGGGAAAGATGTGATGTTATGAGCTAGGGAATATAACAACTACACTACCCAGCATGCAACGGGAGTGACGAGCATGCGCGGTAGCCCCAAAAAGTGTTGTTGCATGTCGCCACGCCGGCAGCTAAGAATGAGGTTATGAGCACGCTGTGAAAGTAAACGTCAAGAACTCCGCCAACACGCCTCGTCTGCATTATTTATAATTAGACAGACAACACATATACAGTGTGATTTTGTTTTGCTTACAAGGGAAGAAAAACAAATGTTATAAAAGGGAGATGTGTTGTATATATATGTATGTGCTGCGGTTGCTTTAAGAACGTTGCGACAGCTGCCGTAAAGGAGGTGCGTTGCTAGCCTGGTTGCTATGTTTCCGGTTGGTCGTAAAAGTGTTGGTCATGTGTTTGTACCCTGCTCAAATCTCTCAGTAAAGTTATTCATTGGATTATACCTTTTGTTTTTAACTTTATTACACCTTGGAGCGCTTTTTCCGGTCCATTGTTTTTCCTGCTTTCGCTATCTGCGCCTAATGACTGAGCTACGTGACGTCGTTTCTTGTGATGTCTCACGGGGCATTTCTGGTCGGGATGGGATTCGTTCTGAGGGATTCGAATAAAGAACCAACTCTTTTTCTTTACTATAGTGGTCTCGATAACGGGTACCGGTTCTCAAAAAGGGATTCGAGTCCGAGGACTCGGTTCTTTTCTTATCAAACAACCGGGAAAATCGGTTTCGAGTATCATCCCTACACGTGTACAGTATCACACACACACATGTACACTCTCACAAGGAGTTAAATATCTTCACAAGGACGGAGAGAACGTGCGATGTAGAAAAGCTGTTCTTAGTGTAGCTCGGGGGTCAGCAACCCGCGGCTCTACAGCCACATGCGGCTCTTTAGCGGCGACCTTGTGGCTCCGTGGAGCTTTTTTTAAAAAAAGTATATAATTGGGAAAAAAAATGGGGTGAAAAATGTTTTTTGTTGTAATATGGTTTCTGTAGGAGGACAAACATGACACAAACCTTCCCAATTGTTAGAAAGCCCACTGTTTAACATGTTTATGCTTCACTGAGGAGAGTATTTGGCGAGCGCCGTTTTGTCCTACGAAATTCAGCGGCCCTTGAACTCACCTTTGTGTGGACTGTGACTCAACAGTTTGTCTACATGTACAACTTTCTCCGATGCTGCCACAGAAAGACGTGTTTTATGCCACTCGTCTCATTTTGTCCACCAAACGTTTTGTACTGTGCGTGAATGCACAAAGGTGAGCTATGTTGATGTTATTGACTTGTTGGAGTGCTAATCAGGCATATTTGGTCACTGCCTGACTGCAAGCTAATCGATGCTAACATGCTATTTAGGCTAGCTGTATGTACAGTACATATTGCATCATTACGTCTGTTTTGTAGGTATATTTGAGCTCATTTAATTTCCTTTATGTCCTCTGTATATTTTTTTCTACCATGGATACACTTCACAATGTTGTGTTCTTTGAATGTGTGAAGCAAATAAACCATACTTGCCAACCTTGAGACCTCCGATACCGGGAGGTGGGGGGTGGGGGCGTGGTTAAGAGGGGAATATATTTAAGGTAGAATTCACCAACTCAAGTATTTTTATATATATATATATATATATATATTTTTTTTTTTAAATTAAAGATTAAGATTAAAGTATATATGTATATATATATATATATATATGAAATACTTGACTTTCAGTGAATTCTAGCTATATATATATATATATATATATATATATATATATATATATATATATATATATATATATATATATATATATATATATATATGAAATACTTGACTTTCAGTGAATTCTAGCTATATATATATATATATATATATATATATATATATATACATATATATATATATACACATTTTATTATACATATAAATAAAAGAAATACTTGAATTTCAGTGTTCTGGAGGCTGTCCAGTAGATGGCAGTATTGTCCTGTATAAAAACGGGAGGGTTGGCAAGTATGAAATAAACAGTATCCTCTTCATTACAATTGTTGCCATGTTTTTATTGAATGGTATCTGCTTCCGGGTTGTATCCCATGCGTTCGATACGAAGGTTCCTCTGTGGCCACAGATCTGGGTTCCAATCGCATAATCCAGGTGTGTTAGTCCGACTTTTCCAAAAACGAACACGATCGGATTAAGGTGGGTTTTAGAAGGCTTATTCAAAGCCGCTTGAGAAATCGGACTAATTTAGTGCATGGACACGTACTGAATGTGGTTTTACAATTTTGTTTACATTGACTGATTTCCACGCTTCTGCCTTGATAGCTGAGGGGATTACAATCAGAGGACGGTAACTTTTTAAATAAAACATGTGATTTTTTTTTTTACTGGGCCTTATTTCGATAACATCAATAATTATTGATATTGACCGATATAAATCACTTATATTGTGATACAGTTTTCAGCCATATCGCCCAGCCCTGGTCACATAACACAAAAATATGTCGGGTGTTTTTTCTTAATATATACAGTACAGGCAAAAGGTTTGGACACACCTTCTCATTTCAATGTGTTTCCTTTATTTTCCTGACTATTTACATTGTCACTGAAGGCATCAAAACTACGACACATGTGAAGTGAAAACTATTTCAGGTGACTACCTCTTGAAGCTCATGGAGAGAATGCCAAGAGCGTGCAAAGCAGTAAATCAGAGCAAAGGGTGGCTATTCTAAAGAAACTAGTGAAGTAGGGATGTCCCGATCCAGGTTTTTGCACTTCCGATCCGATCCGGATGTTGTTTTTGCACTTCCGATCCGATGCCGATACTGGCCGATACTGGCCTTATCCGAGCATGTATTAAAATTAATAAAGTTATTTAGCCTACTTAGTTGTCAGATTCATGTTGAAAAGGGTGTTAGTACTCTTGATAACAACTAGCCAGCTGAATTGGGTGAGTTTGAATAATACACAATGGAGATGTTGACGTGCGGAGTTTCAAACACTCTTCAGTGTTTCCCACACATTCATCTATTTGTGGCGGCCCGCCACGAAATAATTACGTCCGCCACAAATTAAAAAAAAAAAAATTAAAAAAAAAAAATTAAAAAAAAAATATTTTTTTTTTTTTTTTGTCTTCTCCAGCTTCTCAGACAAATCATATAGTTGATGTAGATGCCCATATCAGCTGTTCAGATTTACTTTACAAAAGAGAAGTGTAGGATACTTCTCTTGTTGCCTTATTTGTATTTGACTCTATTAAATGTATTTATATTAGAAACACAACATGTGTATATAACAAAGGGTGCAAAGTCTGCAGGCAGTAGGAAACACATGGTTAAGTGTAGGGAGTAAAACTGATGGCAGTCTAAAGTTCCAAGATTTTTGGAGCTCTTTGTTCAGTGGATCAGATGTTTGATAAAGCTCTGTGTCTATCTACCACCACTACTGTTTTCTGTTTATTCGTTACTGACTGTGGCAGGACACCTCTGCCTCTGTTTCACTTTATGTTGCTGGTAAATAATATGGTTGTAGTAGTAGGCTAAAGTTAAATTATTTAGTATGCACTAATTAAAGGGGCAGAGCTTTAGGAGACATTTTAGCTTTTATATT
This sequence comes from Entelurus aequoreus, assembly GCF_033978785.1. NCBI lineage: Eukaryota > Metazoa > Chordata > Actinopteri > Syngnathiformes > Syngnathidae > Entelurus > Entelurus aequoreus. The sequence goes on along the minus strand of NC_084738.1, from coordinate 69,217,405 downwards.
TTATAAGATATATTTTTAGTAAAAACCACAATTAATAAATATATTTCAGTGAATAACTTATTGTTCAAATCTGTATATAAAAAAGTACATAAAGTGTTGTAATTATATTGTAAAATGGATGGATGGATGGACATTTAAAACAAAACTGTTATTATTAATTAGTAAGTATACATTTTTTGAGCCTTTTTAGAGAAAATCATATCATTGTAGTAAATTATGCAAATTATTTGATGAGGTCATGGTGAACACGCCCATAGCCACGCCCCCACCACCACAAGTATCTTGGCAGTTTATGGGAAACACTGCTCTTCATTTTCTAGCAGGGGACTTTTCAAACGATGCTACATATTAGCAGTAATGCTACTTTTTATAGCAACGCTTTTGCCCCACACTTGACAAATTACGGTTGTCTGTTCGACATATTCCCACTTGAAGCCAAACCACCGCCAGACGATGGACCCCCTGCTGTTTTTCTTGGGAATTAATTCATTCTTCCTTCATTATTAACGCTCACACGGCTACGCTAGCATCACAGCTAACGTTAGCCGTGCTGCTACCTCTCTGCTGGGAGAGTGCGTACGCGTAGGTGACGTATGACGCGACAGTATGTGACGTGTGTAAGAAGGTGCGCTCGCTGTCTATGAGAAGCAGACACAAGAAGGAGTGGAAAGAGCCTGTCGTGTAATGCCAGCAGCTAAAAGCAACTGCGTGAGGACGTATACTCGACTGTTGAAGGTGTGCTGGAAAATGCGGAACGGAAATTAGGGCGCAGCAGCAAAGTGGAATGTATTATCTAAAGGCCTACTGAAATGAATTTTTTTTATTTAAACGGGGATAGCAGATCCATTCTATGTGTCATACTTGATCATTTTGCGATATGGCCATATTTTTGCTGAAAGGATTTAGTATAGAACAACGTCGATAAAGTTCGCAACTTTTGGTCTCTGATAAAAAAAAACCTTGCCCCTACCGGAAGTAGCGTGACGTTGTCAGTTGTTCACTCCCTCATATTTTCCTATTGTTTTCAACGCAGCTAGAGCTATTCGGACCGAGAAAGCGACGATTACCCCATTAGTTTGAGCGAGTATAAAAGATTCGTGGATGAGGAACGTTAGAGTGACGGACTAGAATGCAGTGAAATACATATTTTTTTTCGCTCTGACCGTAACTTAGGTACAAGCTGGCTCATTGGATTCCACACTCTCTCCTTTTTCTATTGTGGATCACGGATTTGTATTTTAAACCACCTCGGATACTATATCCTCTTGAAAATGAGAGTCGAGAACGCGAAATGGACATTCACAGTGCCTTTTATCTCCACGACAATACATCGACGAAGCTTTTTAGCATGAGCTAACGTGATAGCATCTGTCTCAAATGCAGATAGAAACAAAATAAATAAATCCCTGACTGGAAGGATAGACAGAAGATCAACAATACTATTAAACCATGTACATGTAACTACACGGTTAATAGATCTCAGCCTGGCAAAGCTTAACAATGCTGTTGCTAACGACGCTAAGGCTAACTTAGCAACCGGACCTCACAGAGCTATGATAAAAACATTAGCGCTCCACCTACGCCAGCCAGCCCTCATCTGCTCTGCTCATCAACACCCGTGCTCACCTGCGTTGCAGCGATCGACGGCGCGACAAAGGACTTCACCCGATCATCCGTGCGGTGGGTCTGCTAGCATCGGCTAGGCGTCTGCTATCCAAGTAAGTAGTCCTTGTTGTGTTGCTACAGCCAGCCGCTAATACACCGATCCCACCTACAACGTTCTTCTTTGCAGTCTTCATTGTTCATTAAACAAATTGCAAAAGATTCACCAACACAGATGTCCAGAATACTGTGGAATTATGAAATGAAAACAGAGCTTTTTTGTATTGTATTCAATGGGGAAGGCATACCTCTGTTCCCCGGGCTACGTCACGCGCATACGTCATCCTCCGAAGGCTTTTTCAACCGGAAGTTTAGCGGGAAATTTAAAATTGCACTTTATAAGTTAACCCGGCCGTATTGGCATGTGTTGCAATGTTAAGATTTCATCATTGATATATAAACTATCAGACTGCGTGGTCGGTAGTAGTGGCTTTCAGTAGGCCTTTAAATCTATGCATTGGAAAACACGGACCGGAATTTTTTAAAAACTGGATCTGGATCGGCATTTTCCCATGCCTTGCCGATACGCATTTTTTGGCCAATATCGGCGGCCGATCCGATCCAAATATCGGATCGGGACATCCCTATAGTGAAGTGAAGTGAATTATATTTATGTAGCGCTTTTCTCTAGTGACTCAAAGCGCTTTTACATAGTGAAACCCAATATTTAAGTTACATTTAAACCAGTGTGGGTGGCACTGGGAGCAGGTGGGTAAAGTGTCTTGCCCAAGGACACAACGGCAGTGACAAGGATGGCGGAAGCGGGGATCGAACCTGGAACCCTCAAGTTGCTGGCACGGTCACTCCACCAACCGAGTTATACCGTCCCCAGTAGACTAGATTATAAAACATGTTTTCAGTTATCTCACCTTTTTTTGTTAAGTACATAACTCCACATGTGTTCATTCATAGTTTTGATGTGACAATCTACAATGTAAATAGTCATGAAAATAAAGAAAACACATTGAATGAGGAGAAGGTGTGTCCAAACTTTTGGCCTGTACTGTATTAAAATTTTTTACCATATTCAAGTTTGATTGGGATAAGCGTTTTTACCAAATATAATTTTTTAGGATGGAGCTCACTCCTACCCACTTCTCCAAAGTGGGCTGGCTCAGGGTGGAGGACAGAGTAAAACAACTTGCACTGAGTCTAGTCTATAAAATTTGCTACACCTCCCTGATACCAAAGTACTTGTCAAACTACTTCCATAACGTAAATGACCGCCATAACTACAACACCAGGGGGAGCTCCACTAACCACGTTAAACCCAGATTCCTATCTAACAAAGGTCTTAACTCATTCTCCTTCTATGCCACATCAATATGGAATGCACTCCCAACAGGTGTAAAAGAAAGTGCATCTCTATCCTCCTTCAAAACCGCACTAAAAGAACACCTCCAGGCAACTACAACTAGGGATGATGCTCGAAACCGGTTTTCCCGGTTGTTCGATAAGAAAAGAACAGAGTCCTCGGACTCTAATCCCTTTTTGAGAACCGGTACCCGTTATCGAGACCACTATAGTAAAGAAAAAGAGTTGGTTCTTTATTCGATTCCCTGAGAACGAATACCTTCCCACAGGAAATGCCCTGTGAGACGGCAATGTTAGGCCCATTTGATTGTAGACTCTTACTGACACCTTGTGGCGATATGAAAATACTACGCGTCATTAGTTTGGGCACTTCCGGGTTGGCGAGACAATTGAGAAGTAGACAAGTTGTGTTAGCTCTTACAAGCCTTGGAAAAGATAAGTCTGTAAGTAAACTGTTTAACTTGTTTATACAACTCAATATTAAGGTGGAAAGTGTTTCAATTTGATAGTAAGATGTCTATTGAAAAACGATTTTTTGCACTGTTTCAATGGATGTTTTGAAGACTTAAAATGGCTGCCAGTCGTATATTTCCACCATCGAAATAGTTTCAACACTCAGAAGTATTTGTTTGATGATAGTACTGTATATTTGTGTGAAGCTAATATTTACATATTGTGTATTATATTTCAGTATGTTAATTGAATCACGTAGCTTATACATTTGTCATTGTGTGTATTTCAGTTAAAAAAAATAAATAAATAACAGTCCAGTGCAAGACAAAAGTAAAGATAGGAAAAGACAAAGCAAGATCAACAACAATAAAGAGCCTAGATGGATTAATCTGCTTTGGAACTTTTTTAGACGTCTTGGATTGTTTGTTAGCTGTCTGCCAAGCTGTATAACCTCAACACGTAAAGTGAGGGCAGAACAGGCAATATGCAATTATTGCCAGGCTTCGCTCTCATGTAAGGGGGGAAGAATTGTTGATTGATGACTTTGGTGTTCTTAGTGTCATAGTGTGTGTAGTTAGTATGTTCCAATAGCAGCAGAAGTGCACTTTTTGGAGAGCTGTATTATTTTCAGTTTTGTGCCCAAGGGACTGATTTTATTTAACACCATATTATTATTCATACACCTATAGTGATCACAGAAACAGGTTGTTTTTGTGTTACTATATATATTTATTTTTCTGAAAAATCCCACTTAATATACTTTAGGTAACCACAGTCAATATTTATTTATTTTATTTTATTTTTCTAGGGGGGGTAACAGTCAATATTTATTTTTTTATTACATTTTTTTTTTCTTATATAATAAAAGTGAGCTTTTGTTAAACCAAATATTGTGTTTTTTTTTTCCCATATACAACAACCTATCTGGACTCGATAAGACAATCGATAAGGAAGCGGTTCAATAAGAGGATTCGATAATAGGCTCTAACTCGATAATTTCTTATCAAACATCATCCCTAGTGATGACTGTATTATGCTGATAGTATATAATCATACCATGAATTGATTAATGTGGGACCCGACTTAAACAAGTTGAAAAACTTATTCGGGTGTTACCATTTAGTGGTCAATTGTACTGAACATGTACTGTACTGTGCAATCTACTACTAAAAGTCTCAATCAATCAATCAAGCCATCAATGGAAAAAAGGACACTTGTGCTATGAAGCAACAAATGTTTGACTTCGTACCTTCCAGAGTTCTCTTCAAGCTCTTCTCTCGTTTGGAGATTTCAGAGAGGAAAAGCTTGGCGTTGAGGTTCCCTACTTTATAGGGGGGCAGACTGTTCCCCACACATGCCTGGGACCTGCGGGACACAACATGCCAGGTGAGACCCGCCTGCCAGGCGATTTAATACTGAACAAGATCGACGGGGACTGGCACCTGTCTGTGAGGATCTTGACGGGCTTGGTGTTCTTCATGAAGCTCAGCTCCTCCGCCTTGCCGAAGGCCGTGTTGATGGAGCTCATCAGCTTCTGGGCCTCGTGGCGCTGCTCGCCCAGCGCCAGCACCTGGGCGGCGTTCTCCTGGCAGAAGCGGGCCTGGGCCCGCTCCAGGGCCTCCAGCGTGCGTCCCAGGTCCTCCTCCAGGAGCTGGTGCATGCGCTGGTACTGCAGACGCACGTCCTCCTTCAGCTCGCACACGCGGTCCTTCGGCGGCGGAACAAACGTCAATTAAACGACACCACCCCCCTTCCCCCTCCGCAGAGAAGGTTCCTCCAACGTACCTCCACCACACACTTGTCCGACTCCAGCTTGCATAGCTGCTCCTCGATCTCCTGCACGCGCTCCTCCACGCGCTCCTGCTGCCTCAGCAAGCTTTGCTGTGAGGACATGAGAAGAAGAAAAGGTCTTGAAAAAGGCTGCAAGGTGGTGACCTTAGCATGCATCACCAGCCCCCCTTCCTCCGCTCCACATCAGATATTAAGAACCGGCTTAGTTAGTCCCCATCCGACACACAATCCCTGCAGGAGAGAGGAGAGGGGGGTGTGTGTGCTGTCATGGCAACCAGCAGCTATGTTGTGTTTGCATAAGTGAGTTGGTGGGGGGTGAGTTGATAAATGAACGAGTATTAGCAGGCGGAGAAAAAGCTCTCTTTATTTGCTCTCTAAAAACATGGCCGTCTTTTCACCCAGCGGGGGCTTCTGTGAGATAATACAACACGATGATGGAATGTTTTTTAGCCCTGACGACGTTAATCTTAGTCAGTCTGATAGCAGTAGGGCCGGGCGATATGGCTGAAAACTGTATCACGATGTAAGGGTCTTAAATCGGTCAAAATGGATAATTATTGATGAATAATCCCAAAAGTAAGGAGCAGCAGAAAAATATATTAAATGTAAACATTTGCATTCAAAATGCAATTATAATCCTTGTAGCTATTGTCGTAGAATTTCTGACCTTTGACCTATATTGCATGTCTGTCAAGAATGTACGCTCATTTAATTTTTCTTCTATTCTGTGCAAGTGGGAGAAAAGTGAATATTAAGTCGTGCCAACCTGTCTACAGAATGTGTTGACTGTCTAAAGGATTCGAGTTGTTATGGAACAGATAGGAAAAACAACAAGACATTGACGCACTCGATAAGGAACAATGACGCACAACAGACATATAAAAAATGGCAGAAGACCGGAACTCGAGAGTGATTTTGGCTTGTGTGTGTCTTGTTTGCTCCGGAGTAACATGTGGTCTGTCTGCACGGCCAACTTAATTCAACCTGCACTTCGGATAATGGGTAAATAAATTTGTTGTACTAAACTACTTTTGTTGCCTGTTTAAGCTTCGGACAATCCACTACACTATCAAGGCGGAAAAGAAAGGAAATGTCAACACATGTATGTATGTATGTGTATGGTTGCTTTAGTACTATTATCTTGTGTTTCACATATAGCGTTGTTTTTTTGTGTGCTTGCCACCATGTTTTATCATTGCATGTATGTACTGTCATCTGGACCCCCCTGTCAAAATCTTCTTCTAGCTTATTTGGGGGACCCTTTCACTTACCAACATATTTAAATGATATTCACTACTATTGTAATTGTTCTATGGTATTGTGAATTAAAAAAAAAAAAAAAAAAGAAGCATGGAAAAGAAACAATGTAAACAAAATTGTAAAATCACATTGAACACTTAACAAAAAGGTCTTTAAATGAAGGTGCAAAACTAAGGAATATGTAAGGAGTACTTAAAGTGTAACAAAAAGTGCAACGTGTAAAAATGTAAACAAAGAGAAAACTGAGAATAACTATTTTCTACAGATGTCCGATAATGGCTTTTTTGCCGATATCCGATATTGTCCAACTCTTAATTACAGATTCCAATATCAACCAATACCAATATATACAGTCGTGGAATTAACACATTATTGTGCCTAATTTTGTTGTGATGCCCCGCTGGATGCATTAAATAATGTAACAAGGTTTTCCAAAATAAATCAACTCAAGTTATGGAAAAAAAGGCCAACATGGCACTGCCATATTTATTATTGAAATCACAAAGTGCATTTTTTTTTTTAACATGCCTCAAAACAGCAGATTGGAATTTGGGACATGCTCTCTCTGAGAGAGCATGAGGAGGTTGAGGTGGGCGGAGTTGGGGGTGCGGGGATAGCGTCCCGGAAGAGTTAGTGCTGCAAGGGGTTCTGGGTATTTCTTCTGTCGTGTTTATGTTGTGTTACGGTGCGGATGTTCTCCCGAAATGTGTTTGTCATTCTTGTTTGGTGTGGGTTCACAGTGTGGTGCATATTTGTAACAGTGTTAAAGCTGTTTATACGTCCACCCTCAGTGTGACCTGTATGGCTGTTGACCAAGTATGCCTTGCATTCACTTGTGTGTGTGAAAAGCCGTAGATATTATGTGACAGGGCCGGCACGCAAAGGCAGTGCCTTTAAGGTTTATTGGCGCTCTGTACTTCTCCCTACGTCCGTGTACACAGCGGCGTTTTAAAAAGTCATACATTTTACTTTTTGAAACTGATACCGATAAATTTAAAAACCGATAATTTCAGATATTACATTTTAAAGCATTTATCAGTCCGATATTATCGGACATCCCTACTATTTTCTGCAGGTTTAGTGCCAGGAAGTTACAGCTGTGCTCTAAAGGGTGAGCACGGCTAAGGTGGTGTGGTATTATCGGTCCGGGCGGGTCCGAGCGCCTCGCGTCATTTACAGACTACATGGTCCATTTGAAAAAGATCTTAAAAAAGTGCCGTACTGTCGAGGTGACTTTCCTGTTTTATTTCATTTATCATTTTTACACTCTCTTCTCACTCCATGGAAAGAATCAACCGCAAGACAGCAAGATGGGGCAACCAAACTTGATAGTTGATACCGTTACCAAATTGGCTGTTTGTGTGTCACTCCAACTGATCACTTCCTGCGTGGCTCGATTACCAGAGAGCGAGTGTCCTTGTTCGCAACTTCCGGTTTTGTACGACAAAGAAGAAAAAAAAAAATATCCGTCCTGTTGTCAAACACATTTTTATTGATATCGACTATGTGTATTTTGCGATATATATATATATATATATATATATATATATATATATATATATATATATATATATATATATATATATGTTGATATCATTTTACCTAGATAGTAGCGTCATTAGGGGTGTCTAAAGTCGGGCTCAGTGTGGAACTTGGAGCTGACACACTGAAAGGCACACAATTACTTAAAATACCAGTAGAGTGGAAAAACAAGTTGCCTCCATATTGAAGCTATGATCATATATATCTGATTTATGACACCCAAAGACTTCCAAAGCTTGCAAATAATAAATATGGTCAAAAAATAGCACCAATCTCAGGGATTCCGAAGCCATTTTGAGAGTTAATGAGCAAGCCAGTCACGCAATTGCGTGAACCACAGATCCCTTCTCCATCAACAACAATGCTAGTCAAACAGACTTTGTGAGAGCCAACAACAATTATTTTGGGGAAATTATGATCCAGGACCTTATATTTTTGAGCCTGAACACAAAGAGGATGAGCAATACGTTTTAGAAGCCTGGTGCTAAACGGATGCAGCTTTATTGTGACACTATAGCATTAGCAGCATTGCTCGGTGCTAAACATACAAACTAACCATTTTAAACCAAAATAAAAACACTTCTGTAATATTTCCACTCTTGTTGGGATGCTGACTGACGGGACACTCATAGCAGCAGTCGACCTCCAGGGCCCCAACTCCCCCCCCCCCATCTGTTGTGAGTTGTCGTGATTAAATGTAACATGTTTATGTGTGCATGGCATGGAGGTTTTTTCCCCACTCCAGACTAGGCCCCCTTAGCAGCCCAGTCTAGATTGTATTTTTTTTACTCATCTTCGTCCCCAGGGTTTTACCTTTTTCCCACCTTGTACGGGGCGCCTCGTGGCGACCCATCGGTGTTCCTGTTCTGTAACCCTGTACACTGTTTGTTTTTCTAATCTTGAACGAGTTTGTGCTTTCGATGTACTTGTGCAATGACAATAAAGTCCTATCCTATCCTAACCATTTTAAACCAAAATAAAAACACTTCTGTAATATTTCCACTCTTGTTGAGATGCCGACTGACGGGACACTCACATAATTCCGTTTAGATAAAGAATTAATTACAATCCTCAAGAAGGGTTACAAAAAAATCTCCTCAGGGGATGTAAAAATGGATCAGTCTGTCGGTCCGTGGCCACATTTGTCTACTACCAGGTGAGAGATGTATGAATTATCTAGAATTTACTTTTAGCGAGTTTGAGACGAAGCAGACGTCAGCTCAATGTGTCAACAACAGCAGCGTACGCTAGCATTAGCTCAATGCTAACAATGCGCAGCTAAAATACTCGCCTGCGTTGGCGCTTATGGTAACAATATCACTCATATTTGATTAACCTCTTAAGGCCCAAGCTGTTTGTTTACATGGTTTTTTTATTCCTCTTTGCTATTTACGCTTATTAGACCCTAATTAGAATAAATACTAAGAATCATCTTTTGATATGATGTACTTAGTCCTTAAGTACACAAACGTGTACTTCATGTTTAGTGACATGCTAATTCTTATTTTTACACTTTTTTTTCCCAAATTCCATTGTATGTAATACTCTTCTGACACCACCAGATGGCAGTATAAGTGTCCACATAAGCGGCCATAAGACCCCAATTCAGTAGTGTACACAATTTTGGAAATAAGAGCTAAAAGGTGCTGTCCACACATGTGGCCACTAAGCCTTTAGAGGTTTTAATGTTCAGGTCAAGACATGTAAATGGGGTATTGTTAGCGCTTTCTGGACGTTTTTAGAGAGAGTATAATGGGAGCAATGTTGCCTCAATTGTTATTCATTTACGATTTCGAATGCATAAAAAAAGCCAAGCATGTGTTCTTGTCTTACATAAGGATTGTGAATGATAGGCAGCACATCTCTTTTATATTTTTGCATACTTGCAGTATGACTGGTAACATGGTGAGAGTGCAGACGCGTTACTACCGTGATGTCAGTCTCCGAAATAGCAGAAGGTATTCGGAGCGGAATATTCAAAATGGCCGACTGAATTTGTGGCATTTTGTGATGTCGTTTTCACATACTTTGCGGATTGTAAATACAATAGGATATGGTTTAATGGACACAATGGAACACAAATAAGCATATGAAGTCAACTAGGGCTGCAACTAACGATTAATTTGATAATCAATTAATCTGTCGATTATTACTTCGATTAATTGATTAATAATCGGATAAAAGAGACAAACTACATTTCTACCCTATCCAGTATTTTATTGAAAAAAAAACAGCATACTGGCACCATACTTATTTTGATTATTGTTTCTCAGCTGTTTGTACATGTTGCAGTTCATAAATAAAGGTTTATTAAAAAAAATAAAAAAAATAAATTATTAAAAAAATAAATACAATAAAAACCTCCGTGCATGCGCATAGCATAGATCCAACGAATCGATGACTAAATTAATCGGCAACTATTTTAATAATCGATTTTAATCGATTTAATCGATTAGTTGTTGCAGCCCTAAAGTCAACTTGTTTTTACACACTAGTGCTACTTTAAGCCTTACAATTTGGAAAATCGATCAAAATTACCTGAAAAAAAAATCAGCTTGCACAACACGCAAAAATACGGAGCCCCTAAAGGGACATGGGGAAATTTAAAAAAAAAAATATATATATATATATATATTTTTTAAAGACATGTAAGTCGTGCGCACGAGAAACTTTTGATAAAGTTATATATAAAAATAACCAAAAACATTTATAATTATTATTATTATTTTTTTTAGACATGTATCACGTGCGCACGAGATACATGTCTAAAATAAAAATTATAATTTTTTTTTTTATAACTTTATAAAAAGTTTCTCGTGCGCACGAGATACATGTCTAAAAATAAATAAATAAATTATTAAAAACTTTTTTCCCCCCATGTCCCTTTAGGGGCTCAGTACAAAAAGGATGTTAAAATGTCATATAGCACCGTACACTTGTCACAGATATGTGGCCAAACCAGCTGAAATAAACACTAATAATAATAAACACTTGGGCCCACAACAAATGAATAACGTTAAGTTCCAATGGCAGTGTTTGGAAAAGCCTAGGATTTTACTCACGATTCATTTGCAATATAGCAACCAACATAACATCACTTTTTAATAGGGATGTCCGATAATGGCTTTTTGCCGAAATCCGATATTGTCCAACTCTTTAATTACAGATACCGATATCAACCGATACCGATATCAACCGATATATGCAGTCGTGGAATTAACACATTATTATGCCTAATTTGGACAACCAGGTATGGTGAAGATAAGGTACTTTTTAAAAAAATTTGTAAAATAAGAAATAAATTAAAAACATTTTCTTGAATAAAAAAGAAAGTACAACAATATAAAAACAGTTACATAGAAACTAGTAATGAATGAAAATTAGTAAAATTAACTGTTAAAGGTTAATACTATTAGTGGAGCAGCAGCACGCACAATCATGTGTGCTTACGGACTGTATCGCTGTATACATTATAAAAAAAAACAAAAAAAACAAATTAAAAAAAAAAACGGACTGTATCCCTTGCAGACTGTATTGATATATAATGTAGGAACCAGAATATTAATAACAGAAAGAAACAACCCTTTTGTGTGAATGAGTGTAAATGGGGGAGGGAGGTTTTTTGGGTTGGTGCACTAATTGTAAGTGTATCTTGTGTTTTTTATGTTGATTTAATTAAAAAACAAAAAAACAAAAACAAAAACAAAAACAAAAAAAAAACGATACCGATAATAAAAAACCCGATACCGATAATTTCCGATATTACATTTTAACGCATATATCGGCCGATAATATCGGCAGACCGATATTATCGGACATCTCTACTTTTTAAATCCTTTCTCTCTGAAAGCGACGGGCATAGCATGATTGGCAGCCTGATCGCAAGTCATCTTCTGTGGTCAAAACAAAGTTAAACTTCTAATTGTGACAAATATACCAAACTATGAAAAAAACTGCGACTTATAGTCCGAAAAATACGGTATATTGTTTCACCCCCATCCACGTCCAGATAGTATCGCTGTTGTGAGCCAGTTCAGTTCACTTTCAGTTTATTTCGAAGATGCATACAATACAATTACAATGTAGTGCATCACATATTTCCAGTTGTTTCATTACAGCACGTCCAAAAAGGAGTAGAAAGAAGCAGAGCTTATGTGATCCTACCCCTTTTCATATTATAGCAGTTTTAACCTATTTCTTTGTTCTCTGTAACAGAACAGTGAATAAATAAATATACCATAAGTAAACAAATATTAAATACTTATATAATCATTCTCATTTTTTTTTTTTTTTTTTTTTTAAAAGGTTCAAGATGTTTATCATAGTTCTTTGTACTTTGTGGACACTTGTAGTTTGTAAACAGTCTCTTAAAAATGAGTCATATTAGTGCGTTGTTTGATTTCCTTGCCTAATCCATTCCATAATTTACTTCCACATACTGATAAACTAAAGGTCTTAAGTGTTGTACGTGCAGACAAATGTTTTAAATTACATTTTCCTCTGAGGTTGTATTTATCCCCTTTTGTTGAGCGGAATTGTTGTACATTCTCGGGTAGCAGGTTATAGTTTGCTTTGTACATCATTCTAGCTGTTTGCAATCCGACATTATGTAGATAGATAGATAGTACTTTATTATTCTAACTGATCTTTTTTGTAACACCATTAGTGACAGAAGTGTAGTTTTGTAATTATTTCCCCATATTTCTACACAATAACTCAGATGGGAACACTAGCGAGCAGTAGAGAATATGGAGTGGTTATTAATTATTGACGTGTTTCTTTTTAATTTGTGTTGTATATTTTTACTTGAGGTTTCCAGTTCATTTTATTATCAATAGCTACACCTACAAATGTGATTTTCTTTACCCTTTGTATTTGCGTTTGACTTTCCCTTCTACTGTTACCGAATAACATTATTTTAGTATTACTGAAATTCAAAGATGGTCTGTTTTTACCAAACCATCTTTTTAATCTGTTATTTGTATTAGCTTCTGTATGTTCTCTCCTGAACTAAACAGAGCTGTATCCTCTCATCTGCAAATAATACTAACTTGAAGTCATTTGTAACTTTACAAATGTTTATATAAAGATTGAACAATTTTGGTCCTAGTATTGATCCCTGAGGTACGCCACAAGATATTTTCAGCTCTGTAGACGTTTGTTCTATATTCACGTATTGCTTCCTGTTGGTTAAGTAGCTTCTTACCCAGTTCAAGACTAACCCTCTGATGCCATACCGTTCTAATTTGTTTCTTAAGATATTGTAATTGATTGTCTGAAATGCTTTTGTTAAATCCATAAACACTGCAGCAGCACATTTTTGCTATCTCATGTGAAGAAGAAAAGGGACAAACGGTAGACAATGGATAGACGGATATTGCATTGGTGATTTCTTCCGTTATTTCGATTGATGTCGAAATGTTGGCACTGTATCCGTATTGGTTGTATGAGTGTTTCATTTTTGTTTATGAATTTGTCCAATCGGTTGTTAAACAGTTTTTCAATCATTTTAGGACATTGTGGAAGTAGAGGAACAGGTCTGTAGTTTGAAAACTGGTGTTTGTCTCCCGATTTATAAATTGGTACGACTTTTGCTATTTTCGTTTTGTCTGAGAATTTGCCTGTTTCAAATGATATGTCGCTGATATAAGTTAAAGGTTCTGAAATCTTTTCAATAACCTTTTTTATCATTTCCATTACAATCAGTCGAGGGCTTGGATTTAAATTTGTTCACAATATTGATTATTTCCTTTTTTGTCACACCTTTGAGGAACATCGAGTTGGGATTTCTGTCTTTAGTGTCATTCAAGTCCTCAACTGACCCGCGATCTGGAATCTTTTCCTCCAGATTTCGTCTAATGTTCACAAAGTACTTATTAAAGCTTTCAACTACTTTGTTCATATTGTCATTTTTTACATTTCCATCTGAGAATTATCTAGGATAATCCTTCTTAGCACTATTGTTAATAATGCTATTTAGGATGCCCCATGTTGCTCTCCATTTGTTTTTGTTCCTATCTAATAATTGACTAATATTCTTTCCTACGCGTTCTTAGTTTGCCAGTTAGCTTGTTCTTATACATTTTGTACTTGTTTTCTGCCTCTGTAGATCTTTGTGTTATACATTTTTCTTGTTGCAAGCATTTTCCAGTCCTTTTGGTTGTCTGTTTTTCTTTTGCTTCTAACCAAGTTGTTTCAATGGACAATGTTTGCCATAATGCATCTTGAAAGTATTAAAATTACCATATGCATCATTTTCACTGTATAAATTGTCCTAACTTTGATCTCTCAGATCATTCCTGAAAGCTGTCATACTTTGTTCTGGGCATATTCTTTGAAATGTCTTTCTGTCATCTATGTTCCTCTTCTTGTAGTTTTCGGCATAGATTATGAAAACTGGCAGATGATCACCGATGTCGGATATTAGCAGACGACTCTGGGTATTATTTTCAAAATCATTAGTGGGGCGCTGTGTCCTGACATTCTGCTTGTCCTAGTGATTTTAGGATATAAACTCAGGCTATACATTGTGTCTATAAAGTCATATATGGGATTTTGTTTGTTAGGGTTCAAGAGGTCAATGTTAAAGTCTACACAGAAGAAAGTAATTGCCTTACTCCAGTTCTCGAACACATCAATGTTGGACTTAGGTGAGCATTATATGCAGATGATTGATACGTTCTTGTTTTTTTCATGCCATATTTCAATGGTTAGACATTCTAAGATATTATCAATAGCTAATGACATATTTGTTTACCAATTTGTAGTTTAAGTTATTCATCACATACATAGCTACTCACACTCTGTTGTTGTTGGTTCTGTTTATATAATAGGGGTGTAACGGTACACAAAAATTTCGATTCGGTACGTACCTCGGTTTAGAGGTCATGGTTCGGTTCATTTTTGGTATAGTAAGAAAACAACAAAATATAAAATTTTTGTTATTTATTTACCAAATTTGTAAACAATGGCTTTATCCTTTTAACATTGGGAAGACTATAATAATTCTGCCCACGTTAATCAACATTAAACTGCCTCAAGTTGTTGCTCAGATTAAATAAAATGACAAAACTTTTCTTCTACATGTAAAAAGTGCAACATTAAACAGTTTCAAGTCAACTCATCATGCTTAATTTATTACAGCATTTGGGAAGCCTGTAGTTGATTTATTATGTAAATGTTATATTTTTATCAACATGTGATAGCAGGGACCCTGCCATTAAAAACTAGGCCGCTGCATTACTAATGATTAATGTAACTATAGCTGAAAAAATGGTACAATAGCAATAGGAGAGACTATTCATCCCTGAACACCATGGAGTTCATGTAGGCTTTATGATGCAGTTACATTATTATATCAACTATCAGAGACAGAAACTCTTCATTTAACATAATGTCCTTTTTTGCTGCTTCAACACAGCTCAATCAACACAGAAAAAGGTCAAGTGAAATAACAGACAGACAGGGCTTTGCTGTCCGTAACACACACACAAACACACCGCAAAATAAGCTAACGTTACGCTAAAAGCGAATTAGCCTTCACCTCAAGCCAGGACTGCGAGCGAGCCGAGCTGCCTTTTATATTTCTTGAAGGTCAACGGGCTCATAGTGATGTTACTAGTAGTTGACTGGGAGGTGTTTATTATAATTTGGGGAGAGTCCGCTGCCTGATGCTTACCTGCTAAACGCTAAGCACTGACTACATGTGCTCTGAATACGCACTGCTGATTGGCTGTTACCGCTCTAAATACGCACTGCTGATTGGCTGTTACCGCTCTGTTTGTAACCAATCACATGGTTGTGTGGGTGGGACAATGTTGGGTGCTGTGTAGAGTACTGACAGAAACAGAGGCAGAAGGAAGCGGAGGCGGCTACTTAATATGTTCGTGTGGAAACTCGTTCGGTACACCTCCGAACCGAACGGAAACCCCCGTACCGAAACGGTTCAATACAAATACACGTACCGTTACACCCCTATTATATAATATAGTTCATATCCTTCCAATTCAAAATCCATTCCTCTTTTAGCATCTATTCATGTTTCTGAGATTAACGACCACTTTAAAAGGTTTGTTGAATTTTTCCCAAAAAAATGCTTCACTGCGTTGTAGTTTGCATACAAATTTCTGTTGTTTAAATGAATAACTGACAGTTTGTTGTTTGTTGTCATATCAAGTAGCCTGAAATTCCCAGCTCCTGTTGACGTTTAAAGAAACGTCTGCAAACACAGGCGGACCGGAATAAAGCGGTGATCTAGATTCAACAAACATTAGCCCGTTGCTACGTTAGTGCTCAGAGCGACATGTCGCCGCACAGACCCGCTACGTGCTCGCCAGGCCCTGTCTTTTATTTCACCATTCGTTTAATGCTAAGACAACGTCGAAAAGGCGCGTTTTACATTGTTCTACGTCCACGTGTACCCACCAACCCAACACGCTTGCCATTATCTGTTCGCTCCGAGCAAACATCTGATTTTATCACCAGTTCTCAGTGTAATCAGCTGCTTTGGAACTTCTGCAAACTTCTCAGCAGCACATGTCTGAAAAGCACTGGCCTAGATATCACACACACACACACACACTCGGTTGCCATGTTACATCCAGGACTGTGACCTGGTTGTTCTGATTGATTGAGTCGGGCTCCGAGCAGAGGCTAGGGCAGGGCAAGGCAGGGATAGAAAAAAAAAAAGCAGAAGGGCTGAGGGAGCTGAGGCTTACCAGAGGGATGTTGCAGCTATGGATACGTTTGGGGGGGAATAGGAGGAGGTGGAGGAGGTCAAAGGGGGTGGGTTTAGGGCAGAACTAAAGGGAGGGGGCCCCTCTTTAGCTGTCATTTCACCACAGTGTCTTTTCCATCAGCGCCAACACCAGAGCAGGGGCCGAGGGGGAGGTCGGCCCACGCCTGGAGGTGCTGTAGAGCCACTGAGGTGAATTTGATGGGAGGGGCCAATGGGAGGTGCTGGTGGAGGGTGGAGGGGGAGTCGTCTGCTGGCAGCGAGTTGAAACAAATTAAACATGGCTGATATGACTTGAATCAACGTTGCCATGTTATTGCACTGAATGGGACCATCTCATTGGCTCGTCACGGTGTGGGGAATATGTAAATATATGACTCATTTTTTATACTGGATCCAATATTGCGAACACGTAACTATAATTAATTGTAACTGTAAAGAAAGCTACTGCAATGTAAATATTCAAGCCCATCTTGTGGCTTAAATAATTCATCGGCCTCTAATTACCGTCCAGCCGCCCGATTAATAATGTAAGGAGAGACGGAAAGGATTTATTTTTTTGGAGGGGGCGCGGGGCGTGATGGCTGTTTTGAGTTCACCCCGCTCACCCGTAAAGCTGACTCATTGCGACAGGAAGTACAAGGCGGCGTGACAAGGGTTGACTCCCTAAGCGGGTGTTGGGTAAACGTCATGAGTCAGCCGTGAACGCCACTCTTAAAAAAAAAAAAAAAAGTATGGGCCATTCAAAACCCCCAGGAAAGCAAGATGTAATTTAAAAAAAAAAAAAAAAAGCCACAGAATCGAGCGACGAATCATTATAATCCGCCGCCGGAGAACCAGCTATCCGCGAGCGAGGATGCACCTGTGCTGTGGAGATAAGCAACCCCCCCCCCCTACACACACACACACACACACACACACACACACACACACACACACACACACACACACACACACACACACACACACACACACACACACACACACACACACACACACACACACACACACACACACACACACACACACACACACACACACACACACAGCCTTCCCATAGAGAGACCCTTATTGTTCCGCCCGTGGCTGCATTGTGTGGCATTCCGACAGATGAGAAGGATCGCGACAACTGCAACGGCTGGATGATGCACTGAAAAGTGACCGCCACAGAGAAGCACATTCAAATGTGTTACACGACGTGTAAAGTGATAGCTTTGTGTGCGACGCACAAAGCTGCCAGGCCCCTAATGATCGCACAGAAACGCCTACTTGCACGAGTCGCCAACGTGATATTTTACGGGCGATAAAACGATACCAATATACATCGCCATAGACACATCATCGATGTTGATAAAAAATGCATTGCATTTTTTTCCCCCCTTAGTCGGAAGAAACCGGAAATTGCGAAGCAAGGTTGGTTGCATGAACAAAAGCACTCACTCTCTGGTAACAAAGCAACGCAGGAAGTGATCACTGATCAGTGGGAGTGACACGCTGACAGCAAATCAGGTAACAGTAGGGGTGTAACGGTACGTGTATTTGTATTGAACTGTTTCGGTACGGGGGTTTCGGTTCGGTTCGGAGGTGTACCGAACGAGTTTCCACACGGACATATTAAGTAGCGTACCGCACGTTGTGTAAACAATGCACACAGAGGCACAACACACGGCATGTTAGCAACGACCGGGCTACGATAAGACTGACCATACGTCCTCTTTTCACCGGACATGCCCTCTTTTGCGGAGCTGTCCGGGCAAAGTTTCTTAAATGCCTCAAATGTCCGGCATTTTGAGTTAGGGTTGCGTGTATTTTCAATGTACGTCCAGGGTTAAGAAGGGGTTGAAAACAAAACAAATTGTGGAGGGCAGCAGCATTGGTGAGGGAGGGGCAGAGACAGAGAGAGCGAGAGAGTTATGATAAACGCGCATGCGTCGTCAGGCTCTGCTTTTTATCCATAGATTTATCAGATTTAATTTTTTATTAGCTATAGCAGGGGTGTCAAAAGTGTGCCCCGGAGGCCATTTGCGACCCACAGCTAATGTTTTAAAGGCCCACGGCACATTCTAAAAATATTATTAAAATAAACAAAAACATAATAAAAGTGAACTAAAAAAGCTTAAAGGTTAAATGCAATTTAGAAAAAGTTGCAATGTTGACTAATAAAACAAAGGTGGTTTTTTTTCTTTCAAACTGTCATTGCTCAAAACATAATATTGAATCCAAATCAATGTTATTATGAATTATTGACCTATCCAAGGTTCCGATTACTTCACGTCAAATATTCCACTAAGAAAAATATTTTTGGTGGAAGATTTTGCAAATTTGGTAAATAAATAACCCAAAAATGTATATTTTGTTGTTTTCTTACTGTACCGAAAATGAACCGAACCGTGACCTCTAAACTGAGGTACGTACCGAACCGAAATTTTTGTGTACCGTTACACCCCTAGGTAACGCTAAACTATCAAGATTGGTTGCGCCGTCGTGTTGTCTGGCGGTTGATTCTTCGCATGGAATGAAAATAAAGTAATAATGAGTTCTGCAGAGAACGAAGAAATTGTGGATAAAAAAGGAATAGTCACCTGGACAGTATGGCAGTTTTTTGGATAAAAAAAACAAAAACGGACCGTATTCAGACCAATGTGGTCTGTAAATGATGCGAAGTGCTTGTCCCCACTAAGACCGGTAATACCACACCACCTTAGCCGCGCGGGCTCACCCTTTAGAGCACAGCTGTAACTTCCTGGCACTGAACCTGCAGAAAATAGTTCTCGGGTTTCTCTATGTTTACATTTTCACACTGTGCACCATTTAGTTGAGCTTTATTAAACATTTCTGACATTTGCACCTTCATTTTACGAGGTTATTGTCAAGTGTTCAATTTAATCTTCAAATTTAGTTTTACGTTGATTCAATGTTTTTCATACGTGTTGACATTTCCCTTCCTTTCTGCTTTAATAGCTGGGGGGGATTATAATTAGAGGAAGGTTACATGTTAAATAAAAATGTTTACATTTAATATATTTTCCACATGGTCCTTATTTTCGATGGGTCATAAAAAAAATATCAATAGTTATCGCTATCGACCGATGTAAAGCACTTATATCGTGATTAGGGATGATGTTCGAAATCGGTTCTCCCGGTTGTTCGATAAGAAAAGAACCGATTCCATGGACTCAAATCCCTTTTTGAGAACCGGTTCCCGTTATCTAGGCTACTATAGTAAAGAAAAAGCTTTGGTTCTTTATTCGAATCCCTGGGAACGAATCCCTTCCCACGTACAGGAAATGTCCTGTGGGACTGCAATGTTATGCCGATTTGATTGTAGACTCTTACTGACACCTTGTGGCGATATGAAAATACTACGCGTCATTAGTCTGGGCACTTCCGGGTTGGCGAGACAATTGAGAAGTAGACAAGTTGTGTTAGCTCTTACAAGCCTTGGAAAAGATAAGTCTGTAAGTAACCTGTTTAACTTGTTTATGTAACTCAATATTAAGGTGGAAAGTGGTTAAGTTTGATACTAAAATGTTTATTGAAAAACGATTTTTGTGCACTGTTTCAATGGATGTTTTGAGGACTTAAAATGGCTGCCAGTCGTGTATTTCCACCATCGAAATAGTTTCAACACTCAGAAGTATTTGTTTGATGATAGTACTGTATATTTGTGTGAAGCTAATATTTACATATTGTGTATTAAATTTCAGTATGTTAATTGAATCACATAGCTTTTACATTTGTCATTGTGTGTATTTCAGTTATAAAAACAAAAAAAAAACAGTCCAGTGCAAGACAAAAGTAAAGATAGGAAAAGACGAAGCAAGATCAACAACAATAAAGAGCCTAAATGGATTAATCTGCTTTGGATTGTTTATTAGCTGTCTGACAAACTGTATAACCTCAACACGTATAGTGAGGGCAGAACAGGCAATATGCAATTATTGCCAGGCTTTGCTCTCATGTAAGGGGGGAAGAATTGTTGTTCTTAGTGTCATAGTGTGTGTAGTTAGTATGTTCCAATAGCAGCAGAAGTGCACTTTTTGGAGAGCTGTATTATTTTCAGTTTTGTGCCCAAGGGACTGATTTTATTTAACACTATATTATTATTTATACACCTACAGTGATCACAGAGACAGGTTGTTTTTGTGTTACTGTATATATTTGTTTTTCTGAAAAATCCCACTTAATATACTTTGGGAACAGTCAATATTTTTTTTTTAGGGGGGTAACAGTCAATATTTAATTTTTATTTTTTTTAATTATAAAATAAAAGTGAGCTTTTGTTAAACCAAATATTGTGTTTTTTTCCATATACAACAACCTATCTGGATTCGATAAGAGAATCGATAAGGAATCGGTTCGATAATTTCTTATCAAACATCATCCCTAATCGTGATACAGTTTCGACTGAAACGGGACTTCCGCTAATTTGTTTTGATGATGGGTCAATTGAAAATGGCGCACTGCTATTGTTGTGAAGGTAGTGGTCTGTTTGTGACATAGCATCTAACCTATATGTAAACATGCTAGGTGTGTGCATGCGTCTTCTTACTCTGATGTCGTTGCGGCGGAGCTCCACGTCAGCGACGGCGTGCCCGTGACTGGGGTGGCAGCGTGCAAAACAGCAGTACTGGCACACCGCCGTCTGCTCAGCCTCGCAGTGGTAGAGCCGGTACTCGTCGTGCTGCGGGCACGTCCACGCCTTCACGGCCTCGGCCTCGACCAGCAGGTGCCCGAGCGCCGAGCACGGCTGCTGCAGGTGCGTCTGGACGTGCGACTGGCAGCACGGCGCGTTGCAGCGCAGGCACACCTTGACGGCGGGGAGCGGCGGGCCGCGGCGGCACAGGATGCACTGCGGCGGCGGCGACTGGGCCTTCTCCACGCTCAGGGCGTTGTACTTCTCCACGATGTTGGACAGCTTGTGGTTCTTCTCCAGGCTGGGCTTCTGCGCGTACGCGTGGTTGCACTCGGGGCAGCGGGTTATCGACGAGTCCTTGGCCCACGCCTCGCTGATGCAGGCCCGGCAGAAGTTGTGCTTGCAGGGCAGCTGGATGGGCTCCGAGAAGACGTGCAGGCAGATGGGGCATATGAGCTCTTCCTCGAAACAGTTCCTCCACGTCTCGGCCATGTCGGACGTCATGGTGGCGCGGGCAGACATACGCCGGCTCCTCCGGGTTTCCGTCTTTCTGTTCCTAGGGAACCCGAAACCTGCCAGTTTCGGAGGGGCCGGGGGTAAAAGGGAAAAAAAACACGACCTGACGTAGTCTTGACGGATCACGCCAAAGTAACTCGGCCCTCACAAACTCTGACTTGCGGTTAGTTATTGCTGTAGCGTGAAGTTCCAGTAAACTGATAGCAGAGAGAGAGAGAGAAAGAGAGCAAGGCTGCCTGCAAACTTCCCCACGATGACACACACTACAGGGCCTGTGTTTGTGTGGCCTACAGGAAGCTACAAGCCTGCAGGTAAACCTTGGAATTCAAACAAGGCACGGATAACTTAACAGGCAAAATGATTAATCTGCAGACAAGCCTCACATTGAATACGACTAATATCAACCTGGACCCAGAACTGAACCACACAGGCCCACACCCTGATTTACCACACATACAAATACACTAACGCAGCTCTTTAAAAAAAACAAAAACCTGATTTATTCCCCCTTTTTTTTCTTGCCGAAAAGCCAGGGCTCGGTTCTGTTACAGCGGCCGTGAATGCACCACCAACCCGGAACAAGCTCGCTCACGTCGGATTAACAGCGGCGTCGCCTCGGAGGCTGTAATTTGACGTGAAAACGCCATGATAAAATGCACATACATATATTTCCTTCTAGCACTTTCCACTCGACAACAAAACGCCTTCCAATCTCATTAGGTGGCTAAATCATAAATAATAAAAAACCGCATATTCTCGGCATATTTGGGCTCTTAAATGGTGGAGTGAAGCTAACTGAGCTAAGCTAAACAAAAAAAAAAAGCTTTCAAAAAAGGATCCGTAGGAATGTCGACACATCGATCAAATAAACCGTAAAAAGACGATTTAATTCGATTTTTCACAATTCAACGACATATCTGATCCACTTCCTTATCTCGACTCAAATCATGGAAAGACTCACCTCACCATTTTAACACGCACTTTCCTCACAAGGCGACAACCAAATGCAGTATTGTTGTGAATGCTATATAAAAAAAGCAGTGTTCTTCGGAGAAAAATACAAAAATATATACACGACGAGGAGATGTTTGAAAAGGGGAGACGTCGCTCTCTCTCTCTCTCTCTTTGCTGCTGTCCTTGTTAGGGCTAGCTGTCATCAGCCATCTTGGTATTAAAACAACACAGGATAGCCACCGTGGAGAGCTTCGTTGTTGTTCCACCGAAGCTCCACTTCATTTTAGTCGACATTCAGCACGGAACACCACAACAATAAA
>NC_084738.1:69189014-69194203 GCF_033978785.1 Entelurus aequoreus | reverse complement strand
CATCTGACCTGGGATCAGTTCCTGTGGGCAGGTGCACATCTGACCTAAGGTCAGTTCCTGTGGGCAGGTGCACATCTGACCTAAGGTCAGTTCCTGTGGGCAGGTGCACATCTGACCTGGGATCAGATCTTGTGGGCAGGTGCACATCTGACCTGGGATCGGTTTTTGTGGGCAGGTGCACATCTGACCTGGGATCAGTTCCTGTGGGCAGGTGCACATCTGACCTGGGATCAGTTCCTGTGGGCTGGTGCACATCTGACCTGGGATCAGTTCCTGTGGGCTGGTGCACATCTGACCTAAGGTCAGTTATTGTGGGCAGGTGCACATCTGACCTGGGATCAGTTCTTGTGGGCAGGTGCACATCTGACCTGGGATCAGTTCCTGTGGGCAGGTGCACATCTGACCTAAGGTCAGTTCCTGTGGGCAGGTGCACATCTGACCTGGGATCAGATCTTGTGGGCAGGTGCACATCTGACCTGGGATCGGTTTTTGTGGGCAGGTGCACATCTGACCTGGGATCAGTTCCTGTGGGCAGGTGCACATCTGACCTGGGATCAGTTCCTGTGGGCTGGTGCACATCTGACCTGGGATCGGTTTTTGTGGGCAGGTGCACATCTGACCTGGGATCAGTTCTTGTGGGCAGGTGCACATCTGACCTAAGGTCAGTTATTGTGGGCAGGTGCACATCTGACCTGGGATCAGTTCTTGTGGGCAGGTGCACATCTGACCTGGGATCGGTTTTTGTGGGCAGGTGCACATCTGACCTGGGATCAGTTCTTGTGGGCAGGTGCACATCTGACCTGGGATCAGTTCTTGTGGGCAGGTGCACATCTGACCTAAGGTCAGTTATTGTGGGCAGGTGCACATCTGACCTGGGATCGGTTTTTGTGGGCAGGTGCACATCTGACCTGGGATCAGTTCTTGTGGGCAGGTGCACATCTGACCTGGGATCAGTTCTTGTGGGCAGGTGCACATCTGACCTGGGATCGGTTTTTGTGGGCAGGTGCACATCTGACCTGGGATCAGTTCTTGTGGGCAGGTGCACATCTGACCTAAGGTCAGTTCCAATAAATGCGTTAAAATGTAATATCGGAAATGATCAGTATCGGTTTTTTTATTATCTGTATCGTTTTTTGTTGTTGTTGTTGTTTTTTGTTTTTTTTTATTAAATCAACATAAAAAACACAAGATACACTTACAATTAGTGCACCAACCCAAAAAACCTCCCTCCCCCATTTCTTTCTGTTATCAATATTCGGCTTCCTACATTATATATCAATATATATCAATACAGCAAGGGATACAGTCCGTAAGCACACTGCTGCTGCTCCACTAATAGTACTAACCTTTAACAGTTAATTTTACTCATTTTCATTAATTACTAGTTTCCATGTAACTGTATTTATATTGTTTTACTTTTTTTTTATTCAAGAAAATGTTTTTAATTTAGTTATCTTTTTTTTTTACTTATTTTTTTAAAGTACCTTATCTTCACCATACGATGTTGTCCAAATTAGGCATAATAATGTGTTAATTCCACGACTGCATATATCGGTTGATATCGGTATCGGTTGATATCGGTATCGGTAATTAAAGAGTTGGACAATATCGGAATATCGGATATCGGCAAAAAGCCATTATCGGACATCCCTACATTACCACATCCCCCAAGCACTGCTAGTTTTTGTGTGGCTGATGCTGAGCGCAGGACAGCCTGAGCAGGCCGTGCCAGCAACTTGAGGGTTCCAGGTTTGATCCCCGCTTCCGCCATCCTAGTCACTGCCGCTGTGCCCTTGGGCAAGACACTTTACCCACCTGCTCCCAGTGCCACCCACACTGCTTTAATTGTAACTTAGATATAGGCTTTCACTATGTAAAGGCGCTTTTTGAGTCACTAGAGAATAGCGCTATATAAATATACACTTCAATACAGCAAACAAAAGTGCAGATAAGATTGCGGCCACTCGTGAACAACCAAAAAGGGAGTAAATAAGTGTTGGTGGTTTTATTTTTATTTGACAAAAACTTTATTTACTTCCTTATGTCCTTAGTTTCTGTTCTTCTCCGTACTATCACTTGCTTTTTACACGTCTGAGTCTCATTTGCAACGTGAATTCATTTGTGTTTGTCCCAGCTGTGTTGCTGTAAGTCAGGAAGTAGTCTTTGCCATTAGGTTGAAATGTTCCACTTAGAGTTGTACGGTACGGGGAATTTAAAAACAGTCCTATACTGCCTCTGCAAAATACCAGGATTTATTTTCTTTTCTTTTTTTGCCGTGACATTGCTGGTTTTACGAGCAGAGGAGCATGTTCGGCAACGCACACGTACAGAGTACTTGCAAGCAGACACAGTGTGACGACATAACAGGCAGAATGGACGCATTTTGGCGTAAAAAGTAAAGGTGAAGTTATAACACTGAAACACCCTCAGGAGGAAGAGCTGCTTTAAAACATAGCTAGCTAGCTAGCGGCTAACGTATAGCAGCAGTCTGCAGTTTTTTAGCTACTTCTAAATCACTAATCCTGGCCTCCATGGTGACAAAGTAAGTATCATTATGTTGGGGAAGTTACTTAGTATTTTATATAAGTTATATTGACATACTTTATTTCTGTGTATTCACTTTTACAGTCTTTTGATCAAAAAAGACCATCTCAATTGGAGAGACTTTTATTTGTACGTTAGGCTAGCAAGAAGATGCGTATTGGAATTTTAGGTACGGGCTAATATAATCCATCAATTCTATACTTGCTAATATCGGACTGCTACCCTGACACTAATAACATAAATAAAATAGCTCCGCCCAAAAAAAAATGAGGCGATGACTTACTTGTGGTGTGCTGTGGGTGGGTTAGGGTGAGCAAATCAAGCGCTCCTTTCCTCGCCGTGGTGTAAACTGTGGTAACCCCCCCCCCCCCGAGCTCATTGTAAACAAACACGTCCATTGTGTGGGACGTCTGAGGGTGCAGCTGTGGATTCTTTTTCCATTAGCTTATTCGATTAATCGAGTAATCGCTTTTTTTTTTTTAATTACCCTTCATAGCCTAAATGCATATTTTAGGGAAGATGTTTTAAATAAAAAGCAATGTTTCTTCTTGCCATAACCTTTTAATGAATGAACATCATCAACATTCACGTGTGTGCGTTCACAAAAATACATTTCAATATTTTTTTTAAATCTTGACTGCGCGACACACCACCGCTCTCATGTGCGCACGATTGCAGCAGCCGTGCAGAAACTGTGTCCGCGTATTTAAAGTTCCGGATACTCCATGCGGTCTGGATTTGATCATTTATTATTAGTTCCATTCCAACGATTAATCGAAGCAACAGAATATAAATCAAAGTGGTTTTCTTATCGCATTAATCGATAAATCGTTGCAACCCCAGCGCTATTTGCAGCAAATGTTCTGCAAAAAATCTGAGGAGGGATAGAAAATGTAAAAAAACATCACACTTCAACACATCAAACCTCATCAGCTGCTTCTTTTGCGGCCCAAAGAAAGGTGTGCACCAACTCCACCCAAATGTGAAAAAGAATGTCAATAAGTTGTACGTAATGTTCTTCGGAAGCAGGAAGTCCACTTAGTGAGTGTCACAACAAAATACATCACATATTTCCACTTCTTTTTAATGACAGAACGTCCGAAAAGGAGTAGGAAGAAGCAGAACTTGTTTAATCCTACAGACTTTTTCCTATCATAGCACTTTTATCCCATTTGTTTGTTCTGTTTGTAACACGACAGAATAAATAAACGAGTACAAACATAAGTAAGTAAACAAATATTGAATACATTTTCATAATTAAATAGTTAAGTCATTCATGGAGATTAAGTTATCTGTAAAAAAAAAAGATAACCCTCATTATTTTGTCATCAGTAATGCTCCGCTTCTTTCTGCTACTGTTACTTATCTTTTATCATTTATAATTATACTGTTTTTTTAGTATGTTTGATGACATTTTATACCATTTTGATTTTATTAAAATGTGTTTAACACATTTTTATTATAGCCTGACTATACTACTGGTAATAATAAAATAATAATGAATTACACATTTTGTAATTGTAACACATTTTACATTTGTTGAAATCTACAAAGTATAAAAAAAGAAAAAGAAAGAAAATAAAAAGTTAGAATATATAATAGAAAATTAAAAAATAGAAATAAAAACATGAAAAACACTAGATAAAACAGAAACCTAGATAAAATAGAAATAAAAGCATGAAAGCACTGGATAAAACAGAAAGGCAAGCAGTGCATTTCAAAACAAGAAGGCAGAGAAATGAGATAAAAGCTGTGCTAAAAAGGTGTCTTTTTAGTCCCTTCTTAAAAGGGACTGTACTATATTAGCTGTATGGACTAAACTAAAGTACTTGGCCACTAGAATACAATTTTATAAATGAATATCTAACTTTCCCAATTCCATTTTGTCATACGAGCTAAAATTAGAAATCCGTTTTATTTCGAAAGTGTATACGTTTTTTTTTTTTAAAGCAACAAATTTGAGGGAATGTGTTTTGGCCTTCAAGAACGAAAAGGTGGAACTTATTTATCATTTGTCAATATTTATCATGCGGCTAAACTCCAATGGATGGAACAGCAGCCGTCATTAAAGCCAAACAGGAAGTGACGCTGACACAAAAGACCACAAAGCTTAACTTGGCTCATCTCCGCCTGACGATATTAATATTAACATGAGATTTGGGCTTATCATATATCCTTTTTTTTCAACGCGCACACACACGCACACACACACACAGTGTAAATGATGATGATGGTGTGTGAGGTACAGTACCATACAGGCATGCATAATGCAGCCCTGGGAAGTGTTAAATAATACATTTATCTCCCCCCCCCCCCCCCCCCCCTCCCGATATGGAATGAGTCCTAGATAATAAATGTGTTCCTGCTGTGAGCTAAAAGTGGAGCAATTATCAGTTGAATGGATTCCACCAGCAGTGCTAACAAGTTTATTAACTGTAACATCTGCACTTAATGTCCACTTTTTGGTGCTCGTTCTATTTTAGCCTCCAGCAGAGGGCGTTGTTGTGAAAAAAGTCTTTAAGCACTTAAAGCACAGCCACCTCGTTTCAAGTGGCCCGCGAAAACCTGCAATTACTTTTCTTGCTGAAAGTATCCAACTTTGACAGCAAAAATGCATGTGGTGCATACAATTTCATATATTTGAA
>NC_084738.1:69159014-69184014 GCF_033978785.1 Entelurus aequoreus | reverse complement strand
TGGGTAACATGAGGGAGCACTTCAGGTACTGGGTAACATGAGGGAGCACTTCAGGTACTGGGTAACATGAGGGAGCTCACACTTTAGGTACTGGGTAACATGAGGGAGCACTTCAGGTACTGGGGGATTGTGGAGCCCAGGAAGCGGAAGGAGACCGAGTGGTCCAGGTCTATGGAACTACTACTACTGGAAACTTTTCATTTGGCTTGCTGAACATCGCCCAAATTGGCTTGATGAAAGCATTTAAACTGGGCTTGATTATGTATGCAGTATTCCCGCCGGCCCACAGGGGGCAACAGCGAGGCGTACAGTATGTGTCACAATGAAACAGCAGTGGGGTGAGTAGAATAAAAAAAAATCTAAATAAATTGCAAAAATCAGACTTTTAACAGCGACTGGACGACAAAGTATGAATGTTCTGCCCCAACACATTGCTCCAGTCATTGTTTCCTGTCGGACATTTTAAGCGACGGACATACTATCTTTATATCTACTCGCGTAAGCTTCATCACAAAACTTGGTCAAAACAATTGTAAATAAATATTATGCGTAAATATATTTAGTTTGTTTTGTATTGAAATTGCTGACTTAGTGATGTCTTTTGTATTTGTGCTGGAGTTGTTGTTGTTTTGTCTGGTACTAAGTCTGTCGATAAAAGCTAGTTTGATACATGTAGCGCTTAGTTTGACCAGTAACGAGCGATAATGCTACACCTCAGCTTTAATTGTGATGAGTCACATTCATTGTGTGCAACGTTTGATGTGTGAATGTTATTTCATTTCTATAAGTGTAACCATCTTACCATCTAACCATTTTAATTTTCCTGAGGGAACTCTCCTGAAGGAATCAATAAAGTACTATCTATCTATCTATCTATCTATCTATATCTATCTGTAGTTTATTGTGTAAATGTATTTACACTAAACCTTCTATTTTATGTATACAAAAAATACAATGGACATTATTTATGTAAAATACACAATGGCCGTTATACTTTTGTCATGTTTATTTTGTGTTCATATTTTCAGTCTTGGGCAGCACGGTGGCAGAGGGGTTAGTGCATGTGCCTCACAATACGAAGGTCCTGAGTTCAATCCCGGGATCGGGATCTTTCTGTGGAGATTGCATGTTCTCCCCATGACTGCGTGGGTTCTACTCCGGCTTCCTCCCACCTCCAAAGACATGCACCTGGGGCTAGGCCCCTCCCACCTCCAAAGACATGCACCTGGGGATAGGCCCCTCCCACCTCCAAAGACATGCACTTGGGGATAGGCCCCTCCCACCTCCAAAGACATGCACCTGGGGATAGGCCCCTCCCACCTCCAAAGACATGCACCTGGGGATAGGCCCCTCCCACCTCCAAAGACATGCACCTGGGGATAGGTTGGTTGGCAACACTAAATGGTCCCTAGTGTGTGAATGTTGTCTATCTGTGTTGGCCCTGTGATGAGGTGGCGACTTGTCTAGGGTGTACCCCGCCTTCCACCCGAAGGCAGCTGACATAGGCTCCAGCAACCCCAAAAGGGACAAGTGGTAGAAAATAGATGGATGGATTTTCAGTCTTAAAAACCTAAATGAGGGAAGAAGTGTAAAGAAATACAACTGAGGAAGGAAAATAATGCAAAAGAAGGAACATCAATCCTCAACAAAACTTCTGGAGCTTCTGTTTCTTCATGCTGTTAACTATCTGTCTGAGTAGTGAGGGCGGAACAATGAATTTATTGACAGTGCAGTTTGAAAGTCGATGTGTTTCCTTTGTAATTAAGTAAAGGCAGTCTCAAGGGCATATAACCTCCCACCTGTAGGCAGACTCATGGCTTTGTCCGCAGACTTGATGACTTTTACGCACCGGTGGCTGGAGGTGCAGCACCCGGTGTAGAGGGGAAAGTACACCACCATGTGGGGATCCGGGGCTGATGGACATGGCTGTCTGACACAGCTGGAACAAAGCATCCGTGCCATGAAGGAAGCATAGGTCAGGTTATTGAAATGCAAAGCACACCTGCTGAATGTTGTCAGATCAATCTTGAGGTGTCATCAGGATCAACGTTGTGAAGGCAGGTGAGATCCTTGAAAGGGATTTATTCTTCCGTCACGTGCTGTGCAGACTCTGCGTGCTTCCATGGCGGTGAGAGTGTAACGAAGCAACAAACGCTATGGCAACAACCTCTGCGGATGTTGTTCTCCCTCCCTCTTGCCCTCCTTTCCTCGCCTCCTTTCCTTGCCTCCTTTCCTGGGCCGGCTGCATGCAGGCTAGCGAGCATTCTGACTGCTAATGAGGAATGTGTGAAAACCAGTGTGTGTGTGTGTGTGTGTGTTGTATTTCTAGCCTTCTTGAGACATGAAGAAGGAAAAGTATCTTCCATATGAGGAGGTGTGAACAAGTGATGACATAAATCAATAACATTGCATCTAATAGACAATGTCTCATTTGTGGTGACATCTATCAAAATGAGGGTGCTCCCAAAAAGGAGGCATTTTTCACATTGACTGTGTGTCGCTTTTAAATGTGCTCCTCCTCTGGTCAACATATGAAATAACAAGTGTGTGTACAGATTTGAAGTGCTCCCCCTCTGGTCAACATATGTAATAACAAGTGTGTGTAAGTAATTGAAATGCACCCCCTTTGACCAAAATTAATTTAAAATAAATAAATATGTATATAGAGACATACTGTAATAAGTTGAAGTAAATAATGAAGATTAAAAAACAATTATAAACAATACTTTTTTCTTTTTTTTAAATCAACTAAAAACTGTTTTTTTCTCACAATGTTTTTTTTCTTGTAAAATTAGGAACAAAATTATCATATTCTTTCTGTAATATTTTCTCGTAAAATTATTACTTTTTAATGCAAAATGGTGACATTTGTCATATAAAATTCTGACTTATCACAATATCGCCAATTTTGTTGTTCTTGTAAAATAGTGACATTTTTTGAGTAAAAATATGACTTTTTTTTCATCATTTTGCCAAGTAAAATTCAGATTTTTGTCATAATATTGCCAATATTTTAAGGTTTTCTTATAAAACTGACTTTTGTTGAGTAAAATGACGACTCTTTTCACAAAATTGTAAAAATGTTAAGCATTTCCCGTAAAATTGCGACTGTTATTGAGTAAAATTCCAACTTTTATCATAATATTGCACAAATGTTCAGTTTTTCTTGTAAAATTTTGACCTGCGTTGAGTAAAATGACGACTTTTATTATAATACTGCCAAAAATTCTTAAGTTTTTCTTGTGATATTGTGACCTTTTTCTTGTGAAATTCCAACTCATTTTTCACAACAAGCTTTTTTATATTTGCATTGTATGTATATATTATTAATGTTGTAAATACACTTCTTTATATATCTAGAAAGGCTGGTCCTAAAGAGGTAGGCATTTTTTGGGGGTCTTAAGAAGGTAACACATATAAGTGTGTGTGTGTGTGTGTGTATGTGTGTGTGTGTGTCTGTGTGTGTGTGTGAGTTTGCAGTTTTGGGGGGGTGAGGCCAGGAGTTGAGAGAGAAAAAGGTTGCTAAGGGGGATAAAGGGAAGGATGTTCTTCAGCTTCTCTTCTCTCACTTTCTGTTACTAGGCAACACCTGCAGGCATGCACTAAATAAAGCTTTGTGTCCGCCACTCACCCCCTTCCCTCGCTGCTAATCTCCAACTTTTCACTCACAGACTCCGTCCCTTCTTTTCCTTCTGGCATTCCATTGCTGGGAAAATGTTCAAATAATATTATGAACAATAAGATGAGTCGGCAGGACGCACAACTTAAGGAGGAGCAGATGGTAACTTTCTTTCAAAGTAGCAGTAGAGTGGAAAAACAAGTTGTCTCTATATTGAAGATATTATCTGATTTATGACACCTCAAGTTTGCAGGTAAGTAGATATGATCAAAATAGTATCAATCTCAGGGAGATTCCTGAGCTATTTTGAGAGATAACAAGGAAGCCAGTCGAGTGATTGCATGAAGTACCACAGATCCCTTCCCCATCAACAACAATGCTAATCAAACAGACTCTGTGAGCACCAACAAGGATAAATTATAATCTAGGACCTTATATTGTTGAGCCCGAACACAGAGAGCATGAGCAATAATTTGTAGAAGCCGATGCAGTTTCATTGTAACTCAGTAGCATCCTCAGCATTGCTAAATGCTAAACATGCAAACTAACCGGGGTTTGGCCTCAAAATGGCTGCAAAGTTTGGCAGCTCCTGTGTTTGTCACGATGATGCATTAGAAAAACTTGTCTGGTCTTCTCATTTCTATCTACCTCCTCAGGAGCCTAACGTGTCCGCGGAGTATGGAAAGTAATTTAATTCTCCACCCAGCCAGGAGGAGCCAACATCTTCTCTACACAAGAGTGCAGGATTGTGGGCACTCTAGCCCCGCCCACCCCCCAGGTAAAAACTGATCTAACTACATGCAGGTCATTGCTGGGGGTGGAGAATCTTCTGATGAGAATACTTCTGGTTGGTGATGTTGAGAAGAATCCTGGTCCTGTTTTCGGCACTGTGCTACAACCACAGCAACTACCTGGGCTAGCACCTGTGCCTCCATTGCAGCTACCTGGGCTACAGCAGCAGCAGGTACCAGGGTTACAAAGTCCAAATAATGCTTGTTCATGCTCAGGTTATCTGGAATCCCGAAACAAAAGCTAAGGGTTTGCTGGGTGGGCACATTAATATCAGGAGTTAGTTACTCAAACTGGATCCAATACATGATCTACTAACTGACTCAAACCTGGATTTGTTTGATGTATTTCTGAATGTTGGCTTCACCCGCACATTTCCACAAACTTGATAGAAATACCAGATACAATTGCTACGGAAGAGACCGGAAAGAAGGGAGGTTGTGGTGTCCTAATATAAAAAGAAATGATATTCAAACAACACACACATAAGTAGAGAAAATTGGTACCATTGAGTACTGGTATTGGTTACCAGGTGCCAAGAATTGGTAGCGTATCACTTCAAATGTGAACAGTAGCCATTCCTAATGTTGAGCATCTCTACCAGGGTTGGGCAAAGCTTAACGCTCAGGTCCCACATTGGCTTTTAAAATGTGACATGATGCATTTCAAAGTATATCATATCTGTTGGGACTAAGAGTAAACTTCTCAAACATGGGCTATTTTAATCCTATTGCATCTATAATAATAATAATAATAATACCTGGGATTTGTATAGCGCTTTTCTAAGTACCCAAAGTCGCTTTACATGTTAAAAATTGCATCTGTTTTCAACAATAACATATCAGAACATCAAAGAAACATAAACATGGTATTAAAGGGTTAACACTTAGTGTTGTTGATCACCCTTTATGGCCAAGTCTACTATCACTTTTGTTGTGGCAATTCTCTAAACACATCTTTGCTCGGTTTTGTTTTAATATTTAGCGGGCTGGATTATTGGGGCCAACGGGCCGGATGTGGCCCTCGGGCCGTAGTTTGCACACTCCTGATCTATACTATTAGAGTTGAGTTTACACATAACATCATGTTTCCCATATGCAGAGGTGGGTAGTAACGCCCTACATTTACTCCGTTACATTTATTTAAGTAACTTTTTGGATGAATTGTACTTGTCAGAGTAGTTTTAAAGGCCTACTGAAATTATTTTTTTTTTATTTAAACGGGAATAGCAGATCCATTCTATGTGTCATACTTGATCATTTCGCGATATTGCCATATTTTTGCTGAAAGGATTTAGTAGAGAAAATCGACGATAAAGTTGGCAACTTTTGCTCGCTGATAAAAAAAAGCCTTGCCTGTAGCGGAAGTAGCGTGACGTCACAGGAGCTAGTATTCCTCACAATTCCCCGTTGTTTACAATGGAGCGAGAGAGATTCGGACCGAGAAAGTGATGATTACCCCATTAATTTGAGCCAGGATGAAAGATTCGTAGATGAGGAACATTACAGTGAAGGACTAGAGTGCAGTGCAGGACGTATCTTTTTTCGCTCTGACCGTAACTTAGGTACAAGCTGGCTCATTGGATTCCACACTCTCCTTTTTTTATTGTGGATCACGGATTTGTATTTTAAACCACCTGGGATACTATATCCTCTTGAAAATGAGAGTCGAGAACGCAAAATGGACATTCAGTGCCTTTTATCTCCACAACAATACATCGGCGAAATGCTTTAGCTATGAGCTAACGTGATAGCATCGTGCTTTAACTGCATATAGAAACAAAAAAATAAACCCCTGACTGGAAGGATAGATAGAAAATCAACAATACTATTAAACCGTGGACATGTAAATACACGGTTAATGCTTTCCAGCCTGGCGAAGGTTAACAATGCTGTGCTAACGACGCCATTGAAGCTAACTTAGCAACTTAGCAACGGGACCTCACAGAGCTATGCTAAAAACATTAGCTCTCCACCTACGCCAGCCAGCCCTCATCTACTCATCAACACCCGTGCTCACCTGCGTTCCAGCGATCGGCAGAAGGACGAAGGACTTCACCCGATGCGTTTGGCGGCCCGGAGACGTAGGAAGTCAAGGTGAGGTCGGCGGCTAGCGCTCCAACAAAGTCCTCCTGGTTGTGTTGCTGTAGTCCGCTGCTAATACACCGATCCCACCTACAACTGTCTTCTTTGCAGCCTTCATTGTTCATTAAACAAATTGCAAAAGATGTCCAGAATACTGTGGAATTATGAAATGAAAACAGAGCTTTTTGTATAGGATTCTACGGGGTACCATAACTTCCGTTACTCTGACTTCGTCACACGCATACGTCATCATACCGCGACGTTTCAGCCGGATATTTCCCGGGAAGTTTTAAATGTCACTTTATAAGTTAACCCGGCCGTATTGGCATGTGTTGCAATGTTAAGATTTCATCATTGATATATAAACTATCAGACTGCGTGGTCACTAGTAGTGGCTTTCAGTAGGCCTTTAATGCAACATACTTGAGTTTGAGTTTATTTCCAACATGCAAGCATACATGGAACATCACAATTTCCAGTTCCTCTTTTCAACATGTTGGAAAAGGAGTAGGAAGAAGCAGAGCTTTTTTTAATCCTACCCCTTTCCTTTACATAACAGTTGCTAACACTATTGTTCACTTCCTGTTCTCAATTTATTCACAAAATACTCCATAGGTAATCACAATATAAATAAATAATAATTGGTGAAGTAAATTACATTTCATATGGTGAGATAAGTAAGATTATTTTGAAAATGAATGGATGGATGAAATAAATTGACAATGGTTATCATGGTTCTTCTTCTTTGTACTTTGTAAACACTTTAAGTGTGAAGAGTTTCTTGAAGTGTATCATATTAGTACATTGTTTGATTGCTTTGCTTAATCCATTCCATCATTTAATTCCACATACTGATATACTGAAGGTCTTAAGTGTTGTGCGTGCATACAAATGTTTTAAATTACATTTTTCTCTAAGATTATATTTCTCCTCTTTTTGAGAAGAATTGTTGTACATTCTTGACTAGCAGGTTATAGTTTGCTTTGTGTATCATTTTAGCTGTTTGCAAATTCACTATGTCGTGGAATTTCAGTATTTTTGATTCAATTACTCAAACATACTTGCTTAAGTAATTCAAGAAGAAAAAAACTCTCCTTTGACTCCGTTGTACTGAGTTTAATTCAGATCATTACATTTATTTATGTCACAAATATTTATAATCTAAGGCTTGCAAAGAGGAATTCATTTGTCGGCGAGCCTACTTCCGGCAGGCACTGTCACGTGACTCCGTTGGACCAATCAAAGCCGCAACAAGCACAGCTGCGGGAAGCTGAAACAGGTGAGAATGTGTCAAGTATTTAAATGATCAAATACAAACCTCCTTGTTTCACAAGTGACAGAATGTTACCAAAAGAAGAACTTTAATCACGTGACGTGACGTCAGCACATCCCGGACGTTTAAGACAACTGGTAAGCAGAAACCTACAACAGTTGGCGACAATAACCATCTTTTTTTGTATGTCTCTGATGAACTGGAAAAAAAACCCAAATGTCATTTAAACACAGTAAAAAAAATAATAACATTAAATATCAATGGAAAGTTGTACGAAGCTTGAAAGTTACTCGTGCTAGCGTATTAGCATGTAGCATTTTCTTCTTCTACTACTTCTACTAACATGGCTGAACGAGATTAAATGATTTTAGACGCCCCCTAGTGGAGGACAGGCGCACTTCCACTACTACATTCTAACATGCTAAACAAGATGAAATGAGCACAGTCGCCCCCTAGTGGAGGAGAGGCGCGCTGCGCCACTCACAGAGATAAAGAGCATGGAAACTACAACTTCTCATTGAGCTGTGAAAATAGAAAAAAACGGCATTATTTGACGAATCAGACTAATTTAGTGCATAAAAACGTAGTAACTAAAAAGTGACATGAAGGCAGCACATATCTTCAATGATGACTTTCAAACTAGTAAAAAGAACATTTATATCATGTGACGAGTGTCTGTAGACATGTTCACATTTCAGTTTACCAGAACTCCACTTCTAACTGCAGTAAATTGTAGATTATTTTTTATATTCTACACACACACGCCAACTACAGTTGTAGTCCAAGAACCATCAAACATTATTGATTGATTGATTGAGACTTTTATTAGTAGATTGCACAGTACAGTACATATTCCGTACAATTGACCACTAAATGGTAACACCCCAATAAGTTTTTACACTTGTTTAAGTCAGGGGTCCACGTTAATCAGTTCATGGTAATTAGCTACTAAATAAATCACAAGTTACTCAATGCTTGAATATTTTTTTTCACACAATACTAACTATTATTTAAGTAATTACTTAGATGACTCTGTTTTAATTTTACTTGAGTCATATTGTTCCAAAGTAACAGTACTTACATACCATTTTAAAGTTCAAGTATATAGTTACACACACACACACACACACTAGGTGTGTTAAAGTTCAAGTACCAACGATAGTCACACACACACTAGGTGTGGTGAAATGTGTCCTCTGCATTTGACCCATCCCCTTGTTCACCCCCTGGGAGGTGAGGGGAGCAGTGGGCAGCAGCGGTAGCCGCGCCCGGGAATCATTGTGGGTAGTCAACCCACCTCTGCCCATACAATATGTTGTTTTATTGGGTATGTCCTAGTCAGCTCCTCATCATACATGTGGTACAAAATATACGAACATGTAGTACAAAATATACGTACATACCTCCATTGAACAGTCTTGTGCTCAATGCCAATATTATTTCACAAAAAAGAAAAGAAAATTGAATTAGGATAATAAAATAAAATGAAACATATCTCAAAAGCAGTTGTGGGCAATTATTTTTTACCGGGGGCCGCATGAGCAACCCGAGCACTGCTGGAGGGCCACACCGACAATATTTAAATTAAATTTTGCTGAAATTATTTTTGATATACCGTAAGATCAATAATAATAATAATAATAATTTCATTTAACCTAACTTAACTTTATACAAAAGCAAAATTGCTTTTGATGGTTTTATTTTTAACACTGTCTTACAAAACACTTCCTGATGTATAATACAATGCAAAAATGTCAATTTCTGTCACTTTATCCTGCATCCTCTTTAAAAGTCCAACATTTTTCCCCGTCAGATTTGGACAACCATCTGTTGTCACACCTGCCAGCTTGTCCCATTTCAGTCCTAACATGTCCAAACACACATTTACCTATGTGAAGAAGTCATTACCTGTGGTTGTCTCTTTAATTGACAGCATGGCTGCCCGCTCCTCCGTGATATGAAAGTCTGCAGTTATCCCACGTAAGACGATGAGCAGCTGGGCGGTGTCACGTGCATCGCAGCTCTCATCCAAAGCCAGTGAAAAACAGTCAAAGTCGGCCGTTCTGTTCTTCAGCTGAAGTTCCAAGTTTCCAGCGATGGTCTCAACCCGCCTCGTTACAGTGCGTCAGGAGAGTGACACGTTCTCAAATGCGCCCCTATTCTCCGGGCATTTAGGCGTAACAGAGTCCAATAAGCACTCCTTAATAAACTCTCCGTCAGAAAACGCCTTACTTTTTCTGGCGATTTTGTGAGAAATGACGAAACTTGTCCTGACAGCTGCATCTCTGGGGGTGTGAAATTTGGCAAAAAGTCCTTGTTGGGTTTCCAGTTTTACCATCAACGCATCAGCCTCTCTTGCGCGTGCTTCATCAGACAGATTCCGGTATTTTTCCTGGTGCTTCGTCGTGTAGTGGCGATTCAAATGATATTCTTTAAACACAGCAACATGTGTACCACAAATTAAGCACACGGCTTTACCTTTCATCTCTGCAAAGAAATACTTGGCAGTCCATGTCTCGTTGGAAACACGCCATTCCTCATCAACTTTTCTCTTTTTAGCGTCTCGGGGATAACCGTGCATCACTTGTCGCTGTGCACCTTCACTCACAGGTTACACCCGGACATACGCCCATAAATAACACTTTTCAAAATAAAAGCAGCACAGTTGTATTGCACGC
Source organism: Entelurus aequoreus (assembly GCF_033978785.1). Taxonomy (NCBI): domain Eukaryota; kingdom Metazoa; phylum Chordata; class Actinopteri; order Syngnathiformes; family Syngnathidae; genus Entelurus; species Entelurus aequoreus. The sequence continues at coordinate 69,173,571 of NC_084738.1, read as the reverse complement.
ACGACATAGATGGTTTTTTAAATGTATTTTGTCATTTATGTTTGGCCTCACGCGGGCCAGACAGGGATGCACAAAGGGCCGGATGTGGCCCGCGGGCCGCAGAGTGCCCAGGTCTGCTCAAAATGGTAATGTGAAGAAGTATAATCTTTGTGACATGTACAGTATGTGATTTCAAGTCAATGTGAAGAGTACAATTGTGATATTTTCCATTTCCAGCCAGGCCTCTTCCATATGTGTGATATGCAGTCAGGTCGCGTTCAGCACACCTATACCTACCTACCTCATCCACAGGTGACCAAGGTGACAATCCTTGAGAATGAGGGAAATCCGTGGGCGGGCCTACGAGTCCTTTGGAAGAATCAAACAGGTAATTCAAACTGTTGTTGTTGTTGTTGTGTAATTACAGTGGACAAGCGCTGCCTGTGTTGTGATGATGAATAATAAGAGAAGGCAGATGGTCGCCAAGGCAGCTGTGATGCCAATGATGATGCATTATTGCTCATTCACAACGTTAGTGTTCACCCTGAGAGCATAATTAGGATTTATAGGACATTTTTGATGCCATTTCATGACGTTTGCGGTGAATGTGATGAAAGAACAAAGGTGGAAAATGTCTGAAAAACAACATCAGTTGCTTAAAAAACATAAACATGAGTCTTGGTATTGCTAATCATGCGACAATATATTGTGGTGTACTAGTGTGTACTATTGCATCTTTATGTGTATTAGTAAGGTGAAAATATATTGTGGTGTACTAGTGTGTACTATTGCATCTTTATGTGTATTAGTAAGGTGAAAATATATTGTGGTGTACTAGTGTGTACTATTGCATCTTTATATGTATTAGTAAGGTGAAAATATATTGTGGTGTACTAGTGTGTACTATTACATCTTTATATGTATTAGTAAGGTGAAAATATATTGTGGTGTACTAGTGTGTACTATTGCATCTTTATGTGTATTAGTAAGGTGAAAATATATTGTGGTGTACTAGTGTGTACTATTGCATCTTTATGTGTATTAGTAAGGTGAAAATATATTGTGGTGTACTAGTGTGTACTATTGTATCTTTATGTGTTGTTAGTCAGGTGAAAATATATTGTGGTGTACTAGTGTGTACTATTGCATCTTTATGTGTATTAGTAAGGTGAAAATATATTGTGGTGTACTAGTGTGTACTATTGTATCTTTATGTGTTGTTAGTCAGGTGAAAATATATTGTGGTGTACTAGTGTGTACTATTGTATCTTTATGTGTTGTTAGACAGGTGAAAATATATTGTGGTGTACTAGTGTGTACTATTGCATCTTTGTGTTGTTTGTCAGGTTAAAATATATTGTGGTGTACTAGTGTGTACTATTGCATCTTTATATGTATTAGTAAGGTGTAAATATATTGTGGTGTACTAGTGTGTACTATTGCATCTTTATATGTATTAGTAAGGTGAAAATATATTGTGGTGTACTAGTGTGTACTATTGCATCTTTATGTGTTGTTAGTCAGGTTGAAATATATTGTGGTGTACTAGTGTGTACTATTGCATCTTTATATGTATTAGTAAGGTGAAAATATATTGTGGTGTACTAGTGTGTACTATTGCATCTTTATGTGTTGTTAGTCAGGTTGAAATATATTGTGGTGTACTAGTGTGTACTATTGCATCTTTATGTGTTGTTAGTCAGGTGAAAATATATTGTGGTGTACTAGAGTGTACTATTGCATCTTTATATGTATTAGTAAGGTGAAAATATATTGTGGTGTACTATTGCATCTTTATATGTATTAGTAAGGTGAAAATATATTGTGGTGTACTAATGTGTACTATTGCATCTTTATATGTATTAGTAAGGTGAAAATATATTGTGGTTTACTAGTGTGTACTATTGCATCTTTATGTGTTGTTAGACAGGTGAAAATATATTGTGGTGTACTAGTGTGTACTATTGTATCTTTATGTGTATTAGTAAGGTGAAAATATATTGTGGTGTACTAGTGTGTACTATTGCATCTTTATGTGTATTAGTAAGGTGAAAATATATTGTGGTGTACTAGTGTGTACTATTGCATCTTTATATGTTGTTAGTCAGGTTAAAATATATTGTGGTGTACTAGTGTGTACTATTGCATCTTTATATGTATTAGTAAGGTGAAAATATATTGTGGTGTACTAGTGTGTACTATTGCATCTTTATATGTTGTTAGTCAGGTTAAAATATATTGTGGTGTACTAGTGTGTACTATTGCATCTTTATGTGTATTAGTAAGGTGAAAATATATTGTGGTGTACTAGTGTGTACTATTGCATCTTTATATGTTGTTAGTCAGGTTAAAATATATTGTGGTGTACTAGTGTGTACTATTGCATCTTTATATGTATTAGTAAGGTGAAAATATATTGTGGTGTACTAGTGTGTACTATTGCATCTTTATGTGTTGTTAGTCAGGTGAAAATATATTGTGGTGTACTAGTGTGTACTATTGCATCTTTATATGTATTAGTAAGGTGAAAATATATTGTGGTGTACTAGTGTGTACTATTGTATCTTTATGTGTATTAGTAAGGTGAAAATATATTGTGGTGTACTAGTGTGTACTATTGCATCTTTATATGTATTAGTAAGGTGAAAATATATTGTGGTGTACTAGTGTGTACTATTGCATCTTTATATGTATTAGTAAGGTGAAAATATATTGTGGTGTACTAGTGTGTACTATTGCATCTTTATATGTTGTTAGTCAGGTTAAAATATATTGTGGTGTACTAGTGTGTACTATTGCATCTTTATGTGTTGTTAGTCAGGTGAAAATATATTGTGGTGTACTAGTGTGTACTATTGTATCTTTATGTGTATTAGTAAGGTGAAAATATATTGTGGTGTACTAGTGTGTACTATTGCATCTTTATATGTTGTTAGTCAGGTTAAAATATATTGTGGTGTACTAGTGTGTACTATTGCATCTTTATGTGTTGTTAGTCAGGTGAAAATATATTGTGGTGTACTAGTGTGTACTATTGTATCTTTATGTGTATTAGTAAGGTGAAAATATATTGTGGTGTACTAGTGTGTACTATTGCATCTTTATATGTATTAGTAAGGTGAAAATATATTGTGGTGTACTAGTGTGTACTATTGCATCTTTATATGTATTAGTAAGAAGAAAATATATTGTGGTGTACTAGTGTGTACTATTGCATCTTTATATGTATTAGTAAGGTGAAAATATATTGTGGTGTACTAGTGTGTACTATTGCATCTTTATGTGTTGTTAGTCAGGTGAAAATATATTGTGGTGTACTAGTGTGTACTATTGTATCTTTATGTGTATTAGTAAGGTGAAAATATATTGTGGTGTACTAGTGTGTACTATTGCATCTTTATATGTATTAGTAAGGTGAAAATATATTGTGGTGTACTAGTGTGTACTATTGCATCTTTATATGTATTAGTAAGAAGAAAATATATTGTGGTGTACTAGTGTGTACTATTGCATCTTTATATGTATTAGTAAGGTGAAAATATATTGTGGTGTACTAGTGTGTACTATTGCATCTTTATATGTTGTTAGTCAGGTTAAAATATATTGTGGTGTACTAGTGTGTACTATTGCATCTTTATATATATTAGTAAGGTGAAAATATATTGTGGTGTACTAGTGTGTACTATTGCATCTTTATATGTATTAGTAAGGTGAAAATATATTGTGGTGTACTAGTGTGTACTATTGCATCTTTATATGTTGTTAGTCAGGTTAAAATATATTGTGGTGTACTAGTGTGTACTATTGCATCTTTATGTGTATTAGTAAGGTGAAAATATATTGTGGTGTACTAGTGTGTACTATTGCATCTTTATGTGTATTAGTTAGGTGAAAATATATTGTGGTGTACTAGTGTGTACTATTGCATCTTTATGTGTATTAGTAAGGTGAAAATATATTGTGGTGTACTAGTGTGTACTATTGCATCTTTATGTGTATTAGTAAGGTGAAAATATATTGTGGTGTACTAGTGTGTACTATTGCATCTTTATGTGTATTAGTAAGGTGAAAATATATTATGGTGTACTAGTGTGTACTATTGCATCTTTATATATATTAGTAAGGTGAAAATATATTGTGGTGTACTAGTGTGTACTATTGCATCTTTATATGTATTAGTAAGGTGAAAATATATTGTGGTGTACTAGTGTGTACTATTGCATCTTTATATGTTGTTAGTCAGGTTAAAATATATTGTGGTGTACTAGTGTGTACTATTGCATCTTTATGTGTATTAGTAAGGTGAAAATATATTGTTGTGTACTAGTGTGTACTATTGCATCTTTATGTGTATTAGTAAGGTGAAAATATATTGTGGTGTACTAGTGTGTACTATTGCATCTTTATATGTATTAGTAAGGTGAAAATATATTGTGGTGTACTAGTGTGTACTATTGCATCTTTATATGTATTAGTAAGGTGAAAATATATAATGGTGTACTAGTGTGTACTATTGCATCTTTATATGTATTAGTAAGGTGAAAATATATTGTGGTGTACTAGTGTGTACTATTGCATCTTTATATGTATTAGTAAGGTGAAAATATATTGTGGTGTACTAGTGTGTACTATTGCATCTTTATGTGTTGTTAGACAGGTTAAAATATATTGTGGTGTACTAGTGTGTACTATTGCATCTTTATATGTATTAGTAAGGTGAAAATATATTGTGGTGTACTAGTGTGTACTATTGCATCTTTATATGTTGTTAGTCAGGTTAAAATATATTGTGGTGTACTAGTGTGTACTATTGCATCTTTATATGTTGTTAGTCAGGTTAAAATATATTGTGGTGTACTAGTGTGTACTATTGCATCTTTATATGTATTAGTAAGGTGAAAATATATTATGGTGTACTAGTGTGTACTATTGTATCTTTATGTGTTGTTAGTCAGGTTAAAATATATTGTGGTGTACTAGGGTGTACTATTGCATCTTTATATGTATTAGTAAGGTGAAAATATATTGTGGTGTACTAGTGTGTACTATTGCATCTTTATGTGTTGTTAGTCAGGTTAAAATATATTGTGGTGTACTAGTGTGTACTATTGCATCTTTATGTGTTGTTAGTCAGGTTAAAATATATTGTGGTGTACTAGTGTGTACTATTGCATCTTTATGTGTTGTTAGTCAGGTGAAAATATATTGTGGTGTACTAGTGTGTACTATTGCATCTTTATATGTATTAGTAAGGTGAAAATATATTGTGGTGTACTAGTGTGTACTATTGTATCTTTATGTGTTGTTAGTCAGGTTAAAATATATTGTGGTGTACTAGTGTGTACTATTGCATCTTTATGTGTTGTTAGTCAGGGGAAAATATATTGTGGTGTACTAGTGTGTACTATTGCATCTTTATGTGTATTAGTAAGGTGAAAATATATTGTGGTGTACTAGTGTGTACTATTGCATCTTTATGTGTATTAATAAGGTGAAAATATATTGTGGTGTACTAGTGTGTACTATTGCATCTTTATGTGTATTAGTAAGGTGAAAATATATTGTGGTGTACTAGTGTGTACTATTGCATCTTTATGTGTATTAGTTAGGTGAAAATATATTGTGGTGTACTAGTGTGTACTATTGCATCTTTATATGTTGTTAGTCAGGTTAAAAGATATTGTGGTGTACTAGTGTGTACTATTGCATCTTTATGTGTATTAGTAAGGTGAAAATATATTGTGGTGTACTAGTGTGTACTATTGCATCTTTATGTGTATTAGTTAGGTGAAAATATATTGTGGTGTACTAGTGTGTACTATTGCATCTTTATATGTATTAGTAAGGTGAAAATATATTATGGTGTACTAGTGTGTACTATTGCATCTTTATATGTATTAGTAAGGTGAAAATATATTGTGGTGTACTAGTGTGTACTATTGCATCTTTATGTGTATTAGTAACGTGAAAATATATTGTGGTGTACTAGTGTGTACTATTGCATCTTTATGTGTATTAGTAAGGTGAAAATATATTGTGGTGTACTAGTGTGTACTATTGCATCTTTATATGTATTAGTAAGGTGAAAATATATTGTGGTGTACTAGTGTGTACTATTGTATCTTTATGTGTTGTTAGTCAGGTTAAAATATATTGTGGTGTACTAGTGTGTACTATTGCATCTTTATATGTATTAGTAAGGTGAAAATATATTGTGGTGTACTAGTGTGTACTATTGCATCTTTATATGTATTAGTAAGAAGAAAATATATTGTGGTGTACTAGTGTGTACTATTGCATCTTTATATGTATTAGTAAGGTGAAAATATATTGTGGTGTACTAGTGTGTACTATTGCATCTTTATGTGTTGTTAGTCAGGTGAAAATATATTGTGGTGTACTAGTGTGTACTATTGTATCTTTATGTGTATTAGTAAGGTGAAAATATATTGTGGTGTACTAGTGTGTACTATTGCATCTTTATATGTATTAGTAAGGTGAAAATATATTGTGGTGTACTAGTGTGTACTATTGCATCTTTATATGTATTAGTAAGGTTAAAATATATTGTGGTGTACTAGTGTGTACTATTGCATCTTTATATGTATTAGTAAGGTGAAAATATATTGTGGTGTACTAGTGTGTACTATTGCATCTTTATATGTTGTTAGTCAGGTTAAAATATATTGTGGTGTACTAGTGTGTACTATTGCATCTTTATATATATTAGTAAGGTGAAAATATATTGTGGTGTACTAGTGTGTACTATTGCATCTTTATATGTATTAGTAAGGTGAAAATATATTGTGGTGTACTAGTGTGTACTATTGCATCTTTATATGTTGTTAGTCAGGTTAAAATATATTGTGGTGTACTAGTGTGTACTATTGCATCTTTATGTGTATTAGTAAGGTGAAAATATATTGTGGTGTACTAGTGTGTACTATTGCATCTTTATGTGTATTAGTTAGGTGAAAATATATTGTGGTGTACTAGTGTGTACTATTGCATCTTTATATGTATTAGTAAGGTGAAAATATATTGTGGTGTACTAGTGTGTACTATTGCATCTTTATGTGTATTAGTAAGGTGAAAATATATTGTGGTGTACTAGTGTGTACTATTGCATCTTTATGTGTATTAGTAAGGTGAAAATATATTGTGGTGTACTAGTGTGTACTATTGCATCTTTATATGTTGTTAGTCAGGTTAAAATATATTGTGGTGTACTAGTGTGTACTATTGCGTCTTTATGTGTATTAGTTAGGTGAAAATATATTGTGGTGTACTAGTGTGTACTATTGCATCTTTATATGTATTAGTAAGGTGAAAATATATTGTGGTGTACTAGTGTGTACTATTGCATCTTTATGTGTATTAGTAAGGTGAAAATATATTGTTGTGTACTAGTGTGTACTATTGCATCTTTATGTGTATTAGTAAGGTGAAAATATATTGTGGTGTACTAGTGTGTACTATTGCATCTTTATATGTATTAGTAAGGTGAAAATATATTGTGGTGTACTAGTGTGTACTATTGCATCTTTATATGTATTAGTAAGGTGAAAATATATTATGGTGTACTAGTGTGTACTATTGCATCTTTATATGTATTAGTAAGGTGAAAATAAATTGTGGTGTACTAGTGTGTACTATTGCATCTTTATATGTATTAGTAAGGTGAAAATATATTGTGGTGTACTAGTGTGTACTATTGCATCTTTATGTGTTGTTAGACAGGTTAAAATATATTGTGGTGTACTAGTGTGTACTATTGCATCTTTATATGTATTAGTAAGGTGAAAATATATTGTGGTGTACTAGTGTGTACTATTGCATCTTTATATGTTGTTAGTCAGGTTAAAATATATTGTGGTGTACTAGTGTGTACTATTGCATCTTTATATGTTGTTAGTCAGGTTAAAATATATTGTGGTGTACTAGTGTGTACTATTGCATCTTTATATGTATTAGTAAGGTGAAAATATATTATGGTGTACTAGTGTGTACTATTGTATCTTTATGTGTTGTTAGTCAGGTTAAAATATATTGTGGTGTACTAGTGTGTACTATTGCATCTTTATATGTATTAGTAAGGTGAAAATATATTGTGGTGTACTAGTGTGTACTATTGCATCTTTATGTGTTGTTAGTCAGGTTAAAATATATTGTGGTGTACTAGTGTGTACTATTGCATCTTTATGTGTTGTTAGTCAGGTGAAAATATATTGTGGTGTACTAGTGTGTACTATTGCATCTTTATGTGTTGTTAGTCAGGTGAAAATATATTGTGGTGTACTAGTGTGTACTATTGCATCTTTATATGTATTAGTAAGGTGAAAATATATTGTGGTGTACTAGTGTGTACTATTGCATCTTTATATGTATTAGTAAGGTGAAAATATATTGTGGTGTACTAGTGTGTACTATTGCATATTTATATGTATTAGTAAGGTGAAAATATATTGTGGTGTACTAGTGTGTACTATTGCATCTTTATGTGTTGTTAGTCAGGGGAAAATATATTGTGGTGTTCTAGTGTGTACTATTGCATCTTTATATGTATTAGTAAGGTGAAAATATATTATGGTGTACTAGTGTGTACTATTGCATCTTTATGTGTATTAGTAAGGTGAAAATATATTATGGTGTACTAGTGTGTACTATTGCATCTTTATATATATTAGTAAGGTGAACATATATTGTGGTGTACTAGTGTGTACTATTGCATCTTTATATGTATTAGTAAGGTGAAAATATATTGTGGTGTACTAGTGTGTACTATTGCATCTTTATGTGTATTAGTAAGGTGAAAATATATTGTGGTGTACTAGTGTGTACTATTGCATCTTTATTTGTATTAATAAGGTGAAAATATATTGTGGTGTACTAGTGTGTACTATTGCATCTTTATGTGTATTAGTTAGGTGAAAATATATTGTGGTGTACTAGTGTGTACTATTGCATCTTTATATGTTGTTAGTCAGGTTAAAATATATTGTGGTGTACTAGTGTGTACTATTGCATCTTTATGTGTATTAGTAAGGTGAAAATATATTGTGGTGTACTAGTGTGTACTATTGCATCTTTATGTGTATTAGTTAGGTGAAAATATATTGTGGTGTACTAGTGTGTACTATTGCATCTTTATATGTATTAGTAAGGTGAAAATATATTATGGTGTACTAGTGTGTACTATTGCATCTTTATATGTATTAGTAAGGTGAAAATATATTGTGGTGTACTAGTGTGTACTATTGCATCTTTATGTGTATTAGTAACGTGAAAATATATTGTGGTGTACTAGTGTGTACTATTGCATCTTTATGTGTATTAGTAAGGTGAAAATATATTGTGGTGTACTAGTGTGTACTATTGCATCTTTATATGTATTAGTAAGGTGAAAATATATTGTGGTGTACTAGTGTGTACTATTGTATCTTTATGTGTTGTTAGTCAGGTTAAAATATATTGTGGTGTACTAGTGTGTACTATTGCATCTTTATGTGTTGTTAGTCAGGTTAAAATATATTGTGGTGTACTAGTGTGTACTATTGTATCTTTATGTGTTGTTAGTCAGGTTAAAATATATTGTGGTGTACTAGTGTGTACTATTGCATCTTTATATGTATTAGTAAGGTGAAAATATATTGTGGTGTACTAGTGTGTACTATTGCATCTTTATATGTATTAGTAAGGTGAAAATATATTGTGGTGTACTAGTGTGTACTATTGCATCTTTATGTGTTGTTAGTCAGGGGAAAATATATTGTGGTGTACTAGTGTGTACTATTGCATCTTTATATGTATTAGTAAGGTGAAAATATATTGTGGTGTACTAGTGTGTACTATTGCATCTTTATATGTATTAGTAAGGTGAAAATATATTGTGGTGTACTAGTGTGTACTATTGCATCTTTATATGTATTAGTAAGGTGAAAATATATTGTGGTGTACTAGTGTGTACTATTGCATCTTTATGTGTTGTTAGACAGGTTAAAATATATTGTGGTGTACTAGTGTGTACTATTGCATCTTTATATGTATTAGTAAGGTGAAAATATATTGTGGTGTACTAGTGTGTACTATTGCATCTTTATATGTTGTTAGTCAGGTTAAAATATATTGTGGTGTACTAGTGTGTACTATTGCATCTTTATATGTTGTTAGTCAGGTTAAAATATATTGTGGTGTACTAGTGTGTACTATTGCATCTTTATATGTTGTTAGTCAGGTTAAAATATATTGTGGTGTACTAGTGTGTACTATTGCATCTTTATATGTATTAGTAAGGTGAAAATATATTATGGTGTACTAGTGTGTACTATTGTATCTTTATGTGTTGTTAGTCAGGTTAAAATATATTGTGGTGTACTAGTGTGTACTATTGCATCTTTATATGTATTAGTAAGGTGAAAATATATTGTGGTGTACTAGTGTGTACTATTGCATCTTTATGTGTTGTTAGTCAGGTTAAAATATATTGTGGTGTACTAGTGTGTACTATTGCATCTTTATGTGTTGTTAGTCAGGTGAAAATATATTGTGGTGTACTAGTGTGTACTATTGCATCTTTATGTGTTGTTAGTCAGGTGAAAATATATTGTGGTGTACTAGTGTGTACTATTGCATCTTTATATGTATTAGTAAGGTGAAAATATATTGTGGTGTACTAGTGTGTACTATTGCATCTTTATATGTATTAGTAAGGTGAAAATATATTGTGGTGTACTAGTGTGTACTATTGCATATTTATATGTATTAGTAAGGTGAAAATATATTGTGGTGTACTAGTGTGTACTATTGCATCTTTATGTGTTGTTAGTCAGGGGAAAATATATTGTGGTGTTCTAGTGTGTACTATTGCATCTTTATATGTATTAGTAAGGTGAAAATATATTATGGTGTACTAGTGTGTACTATTGCATCTTTATGTGTATTAGTAAGGTGAAAATATATTATGGTGTACTAGTGTGTACTATTGCATCTTTATATATATTAGTAAGGTGAACATATATTGTGGTGTACTAGTGTGTACTATTGCATCTTTATATGTATTAGTAAGGTGAAAATATATTGTGGTGTACTAGTGTGTACTATTGCATCTTTATGTGTATTAGTAAGGTGAAAATATATTGTGGTGTACTAGTGTGTACTATTGCATCTTTATGTGTATTAATAAGGTGAAAATATATTGTGGTGTACTAGTGTGTACTATTGCATCTTTATGTGTATTAGTAAGGTGAAAATATATTGTGGTGTACTAGTGTGTACTATTGCATCTTTATGTGTATTAGTTAGGTGAAAATATATTGTGGTGTACTAGTGTGTACTATTGCATCTTTATATGTTGTTAGTCAGGTTAAAATATATTGTGGTGTACTAGTGTGTACTATTGCATCTTTATGTGTATTAGTTAGGTGAAAATATATTGTGGTGTACTAGTGTGTACTATTGCATCTTTATATGTATTAGTAAGGTGAAAATATATTATGGTGTACTAGTGTGTACTATTGCATCTTTATGTGTATTAGTTAGGTGAAAATATATTGTGGTGTACTAGTGTGTACTATTGCATCTTTATGTGTATTAGTTAGGTGAAAATATATTGTGGTGTACTAGTGTGTACTATTGCATCTTTATTTGTATTAGTAAGGTGAAAATATATTGTGGTGTACTAGTGTGTACTATTGCATCTTTATGTGTATTAGTAACGTGAAAATATATTGTGGTGTACTAGTGTGTACTATTGCATCTTTATGTGTATTAGTAAGGTGAAAATATATTGTGGTGTACTAGTGTGTACTATTGCATCTTTATATGTATTAGTAAGGTGAAAATATATTGTGGTGTACTAGTGTGTACTATTGTATCTTTATGTGTTGTTAGTCAGGTTAAAATATATTGTGGTGTACTAGTGTGTACTATTGCATCTTTATATGTATTAGTAAGGTGAAAATATATTGTGGTGTACTAGTGTGTACTATTGCATCTTTATGTGTTGTTAGTCAGGTTAAAATATATTGTGGTGTACTAGTGTGTACTATTGCATCTTTATATATATTAGTAAGGTGAACATATATTGTGGTGTACTAGTGTGTACTATTGCATCTTTATATGTATTAGTAAGGTGAAAATATATTGTGGTGTACTAGTGTGTACTATTGCATCTTTATGTGTATTAGTAAGGTGAAAATATATTGTGGTGTACTAGTGTGTACTATTGCATCTTTATGTGTATTAATAAGGTGAAAATATATTGTGGTGTACTAGTGTGTACTATTGCATCTTTATGTGTATTAGTAAGGTGAAAATATATTGTGGTGTACTAGTGTGTACTATTGCATCTTTATGTGTATTAGTTAGGTGAAAATATATTGTGGTGTACTAGTGTGTACTATTGCATCTTTATGTGTATTAGTAAGGTGAAAATATATTGTGGTGTACTAGTGTGTACTATTGCATCTTTATGTGTATTAGTTAGGTGAAAATATATTGTGGTGTACTAGTGTGTACTATTGCATCTTTATATGTATTAGTAAGGTGAAAATATATTATGGTGTACTAGTGTGTACTATTGCATCTTTATGTGTATTAGTTAGGTGAAAATATATTGTGGTGTACTAGTGTGTACTATTGCATCTTTATGTGTATTAGTTAGGTGAAAATATATTGTGGTGTACTAGTGTGTACTATTGCATCTTTATATGTATTAGTAAGGTGAAAATATATTGTGGTGTACTAGTGTGTACTATTGCATCTTTATGTGTATTAGTAACGTGAAAATATATTGTGGTGTACTAGTGTGTACTATTGCATCTTTATGTGTATTAGTAAGGTGAAAATATATTGTGGTGTACTAGTGTGTACTATTGCATCTTTATATGTATTAGTAAGGTGAAAATATATTGTGGTGTACTAGTGTGTACTATTGTATCTTTATGTGTTGTTAGTCAGGTTAAAATATATTGTGGTGTACTAGTGTGTACTATTGCATCTTTATATGTATTAGTAAGGTGAAAATATATTGTGGTGTACTAGTGTGTACTATTGCATCTTTATGTGTTGTTAGTCAGGTTAAAATATATTGTGGTGTACTAGTGTGTACTATTGTATCTTTATGTGTTGTTAGTCAGGTTAAAATATATTGTGGTGTACTAGTGTGTACTATTGCATCTTTATATGTATTAGTAAGGTGAAAATATATTGTGGTGTACTAGTGTGTACTATTGCATCTTTATATGTATTAGTAAGGTGAAAATATATTGTGGTGTACTAGTGTGTACTATTGTATCTTTATGTGTTGTTAGTCAGGTTAAAATATATTGTGGTGTACTAGTGTGTACTATTGCATCTTTATGTGTTGTTAGTCAGGGGAAAATATATTGTGGTGTACTAGTGTGTACTATTGCATCTTTATATGTATTAGTAAGGTGAAAATATATTGTGGTGTACTAGTGTGTACTATTGCATCTTTATATGTATTAGTAAGGTGAAAATATATTGTGGTGTACTAATGTGTACTATTGCATCTTTATATGTATTAGTAAGGTGAAAATATATTGTGGTGTACTAGTGTGTACTATTGCATCTTTATATGTATTAGTAAGGTGAAAATATATTGTGGTGTACTAGTGTGTACTATTGCATCTTTATGTGTTGTTAGTCAGGGGAAAATATATTGTGGTGTACTAGTGTGTACTATTGCATCTTTATATGTATTAGTAAGGTGAAAATATATTGTGGTGTACTAGTGTGTACTATTGCATCTTTATATGTATTAGTAAGGTGAAAATATATTGTGGTGTACTAGTGTGTACCATTGCATCTTTATATGTATTAGTAAGGTGAAAATATATTATGGTGTACTAGTGTGTACTATTTTATCTTTATATGTATTAGTAAGGTGAAAATATATTGTGGTGTACTAGTGTGTACTATTGCATCTTTATATGTTGTTAGTCAGGTTAAAATATATTGTGGTGTACTAGTGTGTACTATTGCATCTTTATGTGTTGTTAGTCAGGGAAAAATATATTGTGGTGTACTAGTGTGTACTATTGCATCTTTATATGTATTAGTAAGGTGAAAATATATTGTGGTGTACTAATGTGTACTATTGCATCTTTATATGTATTAGTAAGGTGAAAATATATTGTGGTGTACTAGTGTGTACTATTGCATCTTTATATGTATTAGTAAGGTGAAAATATATTGTGGTGTACTAGTGTGTACTATTGCATCTTTATGTGTTGTTAGTCAGGGGAAAATATATTGTGGTGTACTAGTGTGTACTATTGCATCTTTATATGTATTAGTAAGGTGAAAATATATTGTGGTGTACTAGTGTGTACTATTGCATCTTTATATGTATTAGTAAGGTGAAAATATATTGTGGTGTACTAGTGTGTACCATTGCATCTTTATATGTATTAGTAAGGTGAAAATATATTATGGTGTACTAGTGTGTACTATTTTATCTTTATATGTATTAGTAAGGTGAAAATATATTGTGGTGTACTAGTGTGTACTATTGCATCTTTATATGTTGTTAGTCAGGTTAAAATATATTGTGGTG
>NC_084738.1:69149143-69153994 GCF_033978785.1 Entelurus aequoreus | reverse complement strand
TGGCAGATTTCATGGGGTGTGTGTGTGTGTGTGTGTGTGTGTGTGTGCGTGCGTGCGTGCGTGCGTGCGTGTGTGTGTGTGAGAGATAATCGGATGTTAATAGAGCTTTACTCTGGCTCAAATCTACTGCGGTGAGAGGAGGGAGGGAGGGAGATTATGTACATAAACACACGCAAACGTAAAGAATGATGTATGCAACCTGACTGTATTTACTAGCACTGAAAATAATTTTTTTATAACGAAATCCCGTTAAAAAGCGTTAGAACGATCTACTAGCAAGTCATGAAAGGAATCAAATAAATGCTGTAATCTCCCCCTTTTAATCATGGCCTTAGCACCCCCCATGATGCTTTCACGATTCATTTCAACGTGCGTGTCCTTTCATTTTCTTTTTTAAAATCGACATTTTGCATCCCTTTCCTTGCCTGGCGACACTGCAAATACGGCCACGACATTAGGTACGCCCGCAGAAGGCGCTCCATCTACACTGGCGGATTTAGCAGGAATAATAATGCTCGTTTTTCAGGGCGTCTGTTTGCCA
This sequence comes from Entelurus aequoreus, assembly GCF_033978785.1. Classification (NCBI taxonomy): domain Eukaryota; kingdom Metazoa; phylum Chordata; class Actinopteri; order Syngnathiformes; family Syngnathidae; genus Entelurus; species Entelurus aequoreus. The sequence goes on along the minus strand of NC_084738.1, from coordinate 69,153,453 downwards.
AAATAAAGGAAACTCCGCCCCTGCCGGGGTACCTAATGGAGTGTCCCGCGCCAGGTGACGAGCACAGACAAAACGATCGTGTGAGTGAGCTGAGCCCTCTGTGTTTATATATATATACATATATACATACATATAAATACAATATATACTGTGTACAGAATGAATAGACAGAAAATAATCATTTTAAGTAAAATGAGCTGACGAAATATAAAGAAAATTACAGCTTTTACTAATAATGAAGGATGCTTCTTTTGATATATATATATATATGTGTGTGTGTGTGTGTGTGTAAGTGTGCTCGGTCCTGGTGAAATTCTCCTGAGGAACAGAGGGACCCTCTAAAACAAACCCTACCAAAATAAAGTCGATACTTTAAAAGAAAAGAGAAAAGCTGTTGAGTGAGTGTGAAGCCCTCTGTTCTCTTTGTGTCCAAGGCCACCATGTTCACTGTATTCTTCATTTGTGTTCCTTTTTTTCGTCTGATTTTTTTTTCTTCCATTGCCTCTTGGGACTTCTAATAAAAATGATTGTTAAAATTGATGGGAAAAAATGAGTTTTCTCGTCCGTTATTATCAGTGTTGGGACTAACGCGTTAGTAACGCGTTACTGTAACGCCGTTAGTTTCGGCGGTAACTAGTAATCTAACGCGTTATTTTTTATATTCAGTAACTCAGTTACCGTTACTGCATGATGCGTTACTGCGTTATTTTACGTTATTTTTTATGTAGTATCGGTTAGAAACAGAAGATCTGAGTGTGTTTTATTGCAGCGCTGCGGTGGAAAAGAAAAGGCGTGCTTTGTGTGGGTGGGGGCCGGGGGGACTCCCATACCGTAGTTGTGGGGCGCAGGGGAGACGTATATGTACTTCGGGGCTAACAACCTTACCTTTACCCGGCAGTGGGTCTTTACAGCTGAGGGTGAATGACGAGGCCGGCGGTTTGTTGCAACTTTGTGACTTTATTGGACGCAGCCATCCACCAAGCTAGAGCACCTGCACGCACTCACTGTCGCCGCTCCCTCACTTCTCTCGCCCACTCACTCACTGACGTCATTCACCTCACACGCTGTCATATCTTAAAGGGCCACACACACACACACACACACACACATGCGCTACTCTCATAACAACTAACATGACATCATGGCGAAGCCAGAAGTCGAGTTTTTTAACATGGAGACATTCTCAATACTTTTCTTTTGTTCGAGCACAAAGAAAATAACATTTTAGTTAAATGTAAGTTGTGTCTTGGATCAAAGATCCTATCTACTTAAAGTTAAAGTTAAAGTGCCATTATGTTGCAGCTATTTAAAATAGTTTTGTCAATTTGTTCTGGCCTGAAATAAATTGGCCCTTTGAAACATATCTTTGTCTTTGTGTGATGTATGTAGAGCACATTGCTTAGCAGAGTTCAGTGATGCAACTGCATGTCAAGTTGATCAACAGATTGTATTATTCTCCAGTGCAATAACAGTACTGAAATGAAGGCTAAAAGGGCATTAATGGGAGCTTTAAAAAGAAGTAACTAAATAGTTACTTTTCACAGTAACGCATTACTTTTTGGTGTAAGTAACTGAGTTAGTAACTGAGTTACTTTTGAAATCAAGTAACTGTAACTAGTTACTGGTTTTCAGTAACTAACCCAACACTGGTTATTATAGTAGAGCCCTCACTGCCAACTAAAACTCAACGTTATCTTGTAAAGAAGTGAAATGTTTGCAGTTGATTGGGAATAGTCCCCAATATGAACAATACAGGGTTGTATTTGTCTTTTTTGTAATCTTTCATGTGGCAAATAACTATTTTGTTACCTTAAACTTTGGTTTCAATAAAGGCCACATGCATTATTATGACTTCTGACAGCCAATCAGCAAATACGTTTATGATACAAATGAGTCTCTAAAAACTTGTTTTGCACAAAAGTAAACATGTTTGAGACCAGCATGGCTTTATTGTTGTAAAAGTACAACTTTTTTCATCAGCCATTTCTTCTAATAAAATTGTGAATTTTTCTTGTCAAATTAAACATTTTCTGTCCTTTTAAAATTGTTTTGTCAAAACGATGTAAAATCTTGTTTGAAATATTATTTAATGTAGTATATAATAGAATATATAGATTTTAGGATAGGATAGGATAGGTCTTTATTGTCGTTGCACAAGTAAAAGGAAACTTTGTTTTCAGCACAAACCCATTCAAGATTAGACAAACAAACAGTGTACAGGGTTACAGAACAGGAACGCTGATGGGTCGCCACAAGGCGCCCAGTAAAAGATGGGGAAAAAGGTAAAACGCTGGGGAAGGATGAGTAAAAAAATACAATCTAGACTGGGCTCCTAAGGGGGCCCAGTCTGGAGTGGGGAAAAAACCTCCATAGCAAAGCGCATATACATATTACAACATACATCTCGAGATATCTAGCAACAGAGGTAAGGGAGTGCGGGGTCATGGTGGTAGGCCGCAGCTCTCAGGCGCTGAACATCCTTTCATCACCCCTATGGGATTTTAACCTCGGGTTAAACATTACACTTTTTTCTTTTTTTTAAAATACCGAAGCAGCAAGTTTTGAAAGTACTACAACCATTTTTTGGGTTGTTAAAATTTCAGGTATTAAAGATTTATTTGAAATCATTCAGTTAAAATGATTTGAAATCTTGTTTAAAAATTGTACTTTTTTTGTATTACAAATATTTAAATTATGATTATTTTTCTCTTTGAAATATTGTTTAAATGTAGTATATAATGAAAGATAGAGATTTTAACCTCTGGTTAAACTTTACACCATTAAAAAAAAAAAACGTACCTAAGTGGCAAAGCAAGTTTTGAAAGTACTACAACCATTTTATTTTGGTAAAAATGCAATTAATAAAAGATTGCCCCATATAGACTTATTTGAAATTATTTAAATTATTATTTAAAATCTTATTTAAAAATGTTTGTTTTTTTGTACTACAAATATTTTCTTGTGATGACTTAATTCTTGTAAAATTATAATTATTAATTTTTTTAAATGTTTTTTTAACTGTAATATATAATGAACAATATGATTTTAACCTCTGCTAAAACATAACACAATTAAAAAAATAAAAAATAAATCTATGTAGCAAAGTTAGTTAGTTATTTAGTTAAAATGATTTAAAATCTTGCTTAAAAATGTTTTGGTTTTTTTGTAGTACAAAGATTTTCTTGTGATGACTTAATTCTTGTATTATTCAGATTTTTTTTTTATTTAAAAAAAAAAAAGTAATATATAATGAACGATACGATTTCAACTACTGGTAAAAAATAACACAATTAAAAAAAAAAAAAAATCTAAGTAGCAAAAAAAGTTTTGAAAATACTCCAACCTTTTTTTGTAGTTAAAAATGCAATTATTAAAATATTGCCCCATAAATAGTTTTTTTTTCAAAGTGATTTAAAATCTTGTTTAACATGTGAGTTTTTTTTTAAGTACAAATATTTTCTAATAGTGACCTGTTTCGTTTTATAATTATTATTTTTCTCTCTGAAATATGGTTTTAATGTAGTATATAATGACACATATAGATTTTAACCTCTGGTAAAACTATACACGATTTTTTTAAAAAGTACCTTTGTGGGAAAGCAAGTTTTGAAAGTACTACAACCATTTTATTTAGGTTAAAAATTCAGTTATGAAAAGATTGCCCCATACAGAATTATTTGAATTTTTTGTATTACAAATATTTTCTTGTAATGACTTCATTGTTGTAAAATTCTGATTATTTTTTTCTTTGAAATGTTTTTTGGAATGTAATAATATATAATAAACAATACGATTTTAACCTCCGGTAAAACATTATGCAATTTAAAAACAAATATCTAAGTAGCAAAGCAATTTTTCAAAATACTCCAACCATTTTATTTTGGTAAAAATTCAGTTATTAAAATATTGCCCTATATAGAGTTATTTGAAATTATTCAGTTAGAGTGATTTAAACTTTTATTTAAAAATGTTAGTTTTTTTGTATTACAAAGACTTTCTTGTGATGACGTGAGTCTTGTACAAATATGATAATTTTTTTCTTTGAAATGTTTTTTTAAAATGTTATATATAATGAATTTACCTCTGGTAAAACATTACATAATTTAAAAAAATATATCAAAGTAGCAAAGCAAAAGAAAATACTCCAACCATTTATTTTGTAGTTAAGAATGCAATTAATAAAAGATTGCCCATGGTTATTTGAAATTATTAGTTAAAATGATTTAAAATCTTATTTTAAAATCTTGTTTTATTTTGTATTACAAAGACTTTCTGGTGATGACGTGATTCTTGTAAAAATATGATTATTT
>NC_084738.1:69134143-69144143 GCF_033978785.1 Entelurus aequoreus | reverse complement strand
TGTATCCATCGATTATGTTTTTAAGGTTCTTTTTGTGTCTTTTAATGCCCTTTTTGTCAAAGAAAATGTACATTGTATGTGGTGCAAACACTCAATACGCAAAATTTCCCCTTAACAATATTTCCAAGTGGAATATTTGATGTGAAGTAATCCAATAATTCATTACAACATTGATTTTGATTCATATTTTTTTTAGCAATAACAATAATAATATAATAAACAAGAATATTAGTGGAAAAAGTTTGGACACCCTGATTTAGGCTAAGGGCCGAAAAATGAAAACATGCAGGAGCCATTTTGATGATAAAAACCAATACAAAATATAGATTTTGTTTCACCTTCAGGACTCCAAGTTTGGTCCCAGTCATAAAAATGGTACACATCGGTCTTTTTTTTCTTCTTTTTAAATCAATTCAACACAGTAAATATCTCAGTCGGTTTATGTCGATAAAAAGTTAAGAATTAAAAAAGTATATATTTTATGTCCTTTTTGTCAAAACCAACCTTGTTCTTTAATGGTTCTTTAACCCCCCCAAAAAAAATTCAAAGTGGAATATATTGATTTTAATTCATTATTTTTTTGGAGCAATGACAGTTTAGAAAAACTAATCCCACTAAAATTCAGTGTTAAAAGTGTTAAAAATAAGTCCTTTTTTAAAATACTTACTGTAAGTCTTTTAATACACTTCAGCTCAAATGTATCCATCGATTATGTTTTTAAGGTTCTTTTTGTGTCTTTTAATGCCCTTTTTGTCAAAGAAAATGTACATTTTATGTGGTGCAAACACTAAATACGCAAAATTTCCCCTTAACAATATTTCCAAGTGGAATATTTGATGTGAAGTAATCCAATAATTCATTAAAACATTGGTTTTGATTCATATTTTTTTTAAACAATAACATAATAAACAAGTATAATAGTGGAAAAAGTTTGGACACCCTGATTTAGGCTGAGGGCCGAAAAATGAAAACATGCAGGAGCCATTTTGATGATAAAAAACAATACAAAATATAGATTTTGTTGCACCTTTAGGACTCCCAAGTTTGGTCCCAGTCATAAAAATGGTACACATTGGACTTTTTTTTTCTTCTTTTTAAATAAATTCAACACAGTAAATATCTCAGTCGGTTTATGTCGATAACAAGTTACGAATCAAAAAAATATATTTTATGTCCTTTTTGTCAAAACCAACCCTGTTCTTTAATGGCAAAAACAACATATATTCATTATCCCCCCCCCCCCCCCCCAAAAATGTTCAAAGTGGAATATATTGATTTTAATTCATTATTTTTTTGGAGCAATGACAGTTTAGAAAAACTAATCCCACTAAAATTCAGTGTTAAAAGTGTTAAAAATAAGTCCTTTTTTAAAATACTTACTGTAAGTCTTTTAATACACTTCAGCTCAAATGTATCCATCAATTATGTTTTTAAGGTTCTTTTTGTGTCTTTTAATGCCCTTTTTGTCAAAGAAAATGTACATTTTATGTGGTGCAAACACTAAATACGCAAAATTTCCCCTTAACAATATTTCCAAGTGGAATATTTGATGTGAAGTAATCCAATAATTCATAACATTGATTTTGATTCATTATATTTTGAGCAATAACAATAATAAAACATGGCAGCTTTATGTTACTTTCTCATTACAGTTAACCTGTTTGCTCTTCCACTTCTATTTGTTTTTTTCCTAATTAACTTGATTTGCACTTTGGACACCCCTTCCTTCCATCCTAAGTACATCTATGACTTCATCCTATAGCACATTCATACATACGTTTATAGGATAGGATAGGGTAGACTTTGTTTATCTAATAGGGGAATTGAAAAAGTCCACAAAAAAATAGGGTGAACTCGCATTAAAACAAGTTTAATTCCTTCAAATGTGAGTACTTGAGCGTGGTATTTTGTTCCACCTCAGCAGAAAACCACTGGAGGTCAGCAAAAGCCCACTTTTCCCTTTGAGGAAGGCCTTTGTCCCTAACCCAGTGCTGCATGCAAGACTCATTCAGCCATGTTTGGATGACTTTGGTGCGGAGAAACAAACTACAACTCCCATGGTGACCTCGGTCTTCACCTTTTTGTCCATTTTCACTCCCTGTACAGGTGGATGTGTCTCCTTAACGTAGACACGTTTATTTATAGAGCGCCATTCGAATTGTACACAAGGCAGTTCTAAAGGGCCGGACAGAAAAAGGCAAACTTAAAATAATTCAAATTATATTCATGAAATAAAATCATCATAAAAACAGTTGTATTTAAAATAAAATAATCAAAGATTGTAGATAAAATACTTTAAATGTACCGTATTTTCCGGACCATAAGGCGCATTAAAAGGGTCTTTTTTTTTTTTTCTAAATTGAAAACACTTACTGGAAGAAGTGTCAAAAGATGGCGCTAACTGTTTTAATGACATTCAGACTTTACTTCAATCAATAACGGAGCAACATCTCATCCAGAAACAACAACACCGGAAATTTGTCCCGTGAAAAAAACCGTCCGACCGGAAAACTCTCTAATAACTAAAGTTCCTTGGGTGAATAATGTAAACTCACCACACCGGTATGTTTTAGCGCTTTCATGGCGAGTTTACTGACAGATATAAGTAAGAACTTTACACTACTTTATATTAGAAATGGCAACAGCAGAGGATGAATGTCACAAAACAAGAAGATAGAGAAAAAGAAGAAACTTATCCACTATGGTGTCGGACGAGCGCAAAAATTCAGGATATATGCAGATCCCAAATACAGATCAGCAGGTACCAGAAGGTAAGAAAAGTTGCTTTTGCATAATATTGCGAAACAAAACGGCAGATAATAAGTCTTACCTTATACACCAGGGGTGGGCAATTAATTTTTACCAGGGGCCGCATGAGCAACCCGAGCACTGCTGGAGGGCCACATCGACAATATTTCAATTAAATTTTGCTCAATATTATTTTTTATATATACAGTAAGATAAATAATAATAATAATACTTTCATTTAACCTAACTTAACTTTATACCAAAAGCACTGCTTTGGAAATCATTTTTACCCCTTTCAGAGATCACATTTAGTTGCCCTTAAACATCCTCATGTTGCACAATGAAATGTAAGCATAGGATGAAGTGTGCATTCCTGTAACTTTCTCTAGTAACAGCATTCCATGACTAATATCAATAAATTAACATTAATAATAAATGACAGTAAAATAAGCACACGTATGACTGAGGAGTCATAGTGTAACTTTGTGTGGTGTTTGAGTTGTCCAACTTTTTGTGTGGCCATAAACGCACCAGTGGTTTAGTGCTATGCGTGTTGGTGACAGATGACAAGTTGGTTTTGGCCTGGTTTGTACGGCAGAAAATGACTAGTTTTTCGAGATAGAAGTGTTTTACTCATGTTTTTGGTGTGGTTATGTCCGAATATAAACAGTTTTGCTCAATAAAGTGACCGATATAATTCCTGTCCTCGAAGCATCTCGATAGACGTTACAATAATTGAACGGTGTTCAATTGAACGGTGTTGACGAACACCGTTAGGGCCGCTTGTTGTCACTGTCACTCAAAGTTGCATTGCAAAATGACACAGAATAAATGTGTTTATATTGTTTAGAATTCAGATGGGATTTGATTTGGTGCGCGGCATATATTTGCTGCGCGCAGCGGACGCTTGAGCAGTGCGCAATTGCGCAGGCGCGCACCTTAGAGGGAACGTTGCTTGGCAGTCCATGTCTTGTTGAAAACACGCCATTCCTCATCAACTTTTCTCTTTTTAGCGTCTCGGGTGTAAACCGTGCATCACTTGTCGCTGCATGTGCACCTTCACTCGCAGGTTACACACGGACACACGCCCATAAATAACACTTTTCAAAATAAAAGCAGCACAGTTGTATTGCGCGCACGACATAGATGTTTTTTCAACTTTATTTTGTCATTTGTAATTGCAGCTGTTCACATTCACTCACAATCACGCACACGCATACGTCCACACGGAAGTAATACAAATAACGCTTTTCAAAACAAAAGCAGCACCGTTGTATTGCACACTCGACATAGATACTTTTTAAAATGTATTTTGTAATTTATGATTGGCCTCACGCGGGCCGTACAGGGACGCACAAAGGGCCGGATGCGGGCCGCAGAATGCCCAGGTCTGTTATACACACACACCATAATAATAACACCATAGGGCGCACCGGATTAAAAGGTGCAAGCCGGTGAGCGGGTCTAGTCAGGTCTATTTTCATACAAAAGGCGCACCGGATTATAAGGCGCATTAAAGGGTGTCCCGTGAAAAAACGTTTGACCAGAACTCTCTAATAACAAAAGTTCCTCGGGTGAATAATGTAAACTCACCACACCGGTATGTTTTAGCGCTTTCATGGCGAGTTTACTGACAGATATAAGTAAGAACTTTGCACTACTTTATATTAGAAATGGCAACAGCGGAGGATGAATGTCCCATAACAAGAAGATGGAGACGACGGACTACAAAGGCGGACGGGCGCAAAAATTCAGGACTCATGCAGATCCCAAATACAGATCAGCAGGCACTAGAAGGTAAGAAAAGTTGCTTTTGCATAATATTGCGAAACAAAACGCCAGATAATATGTCTTTCCTTATACACACACCATAGGTTAAATCACCAAAAGTGATTCCCGGGCGCGGCCACTGCAGCTGCTCACTGCTCCCCTCACCTCCCAGGGGGTGATCAAGGGTGATGGGTCAAATGCAGACAATCATCCGGAAACAACGTGTCCCGTGAAAAAACTTCCGACCGGAACTCTAATAACAAAAGTTCCTGGGGTGAATAATGTAAACTCACTACACCGGTATGTTTTAGCGCTTTCATGGCGAGTTTACTGACAGATATAAGTAAGAACTTTACACTACTTTATATTAGAAATGGCAACAGCGGAGGATGAATGTCCCATAACAAGAAGATGGAGACGACGGACGCAAAAATTCAGGACTCATGCAGATCCCAAATACAGATCAGCAGGCACTAGAAGGTAAGAAAAGTTGCTTTTGCATAATATTGCGAAACAAAACGGCAGATAATAAGTCTTACCTTATACACCAGGGGTGGGCAATTAATTTTTACCAGGGGCCGCATGAGCAACCCGAGCACTGCTGGAGGGCCACATCGACAATATTTCAATTAAATTTTGCTCAATATTATCTTTTATATATACAGTAAGATAAATAATAATAATAATACTTTCATTTAACCTAACTTAACTTTATACCAAAAGCACTGCTTTGGAAATCATTTGTACCCCTTTCAGAGATCACATTTAGTTGCCCTTAAACATCCTCATGTTGCACAATGAAATGTAAGCATAGGATGAAGTGTGCATTCCTGTAACTTTCTCTAGTAACAGCATTCCATGACTAATATCAATAAATTAACATTAATAATAAATGACAGTAAAATAAGCACACGTTATGACTGAGGAGTCATAGTGTAACTTTGTGTGGTGTTTGAGTTGTCCAACTTTTTGTGTGGCCATAAACGCACCAGTGGTTTAGTGCTATGCGTGTTGGTGACAGATGACAAGTTGGTTTTGGCCTGGTTTGTACGGCAGAAAATGACTAGTTTTTCGAGATAGAAGTGTTTTACTCATGTTTTTGGTGTGGTTATGTCCGAATATAAACAGTTTTGCTCAATAAAGTGACCGATATAATTCCTGTCCTCGAAGCATCTCGATAGACGTTACAATAATTGAACGGTGTTCAATTGAACGGTGTTGACGAACACCGTTAGGGCCGCTTGTTGTCACTGTCACTCAAAGTTGCATTGCAAAATGACACAGAATAAATGTGTTTATATTGTTTAGAATTCAGATGGGATTTGATTTGGTGCGCGGCATATATTTGCTGCGCGCAGCGGACGCTTGAGCAGTGCGCAATTGCGCAGGCGCGCACCTTAGAGGGAACGTTGCTTGGCAGTCCATGTCTTGTTGAAAACACGCCATTCCTCATCAACTTTTCTCTTTTTAGCGTCTCGGGTGTAAACCGTGCATCACTTGTCGCTGCATGTGCACCTTCACTCGCAGGTTACACACGGACATACGCCCATAAAGAACACTTTTCAAAATAAAAGCACAGTTGTATTGCGCGCACGACATAGATGTTTTTTCAACTTTATTTTGTCATTTGTGATTGCAGCTGTTCACATTCACTCACAATCACGCACGCGCATACGTCCACACGGAAGTAATACAAATAACGCTTTTCAAAACAAAAGCAGCACCGTTGTATTGCACACTCGACATAGATACTTTTTGAAATTTATTTTGTAATTTATGATTGGCCTCACGCGGGCCGGACAGGGACGCACAAAGGGCCGGATGCGGGCCGCAGAATGCCCAGGTCTGTTATATACACTCACCATAATAATAACACCATAGGGCGCACCGGATTAAAAGGCACACTGCCGGTGAGCGGGTCTAGTCAGGTCTATTTTCATACAAAAGGCACACCGGATTATAAGGCGCATTAAAGGGTGTCCCGTGAAAAAACGTTTGACCAGAACTCTCTAATAACAAAAGTTCCTCGGGTGAATAATGTAAACTCACCACACCGGTATGTTTTAGCGCTTTCATGGCGAGTTTACTGACAGATATAAGTAAGAACTTTACACTACTTTATATTAGAAATGGCAACAGCGGAGGATGAATGTCCCATAACAAGAAGATGGAGACGACGGACTACAAAGGCGGACGGGCGCAAAAATTCAGGACTCATGCAGATCCCAAATACAGATCAGCAGGCACTAGAAGGTAAGAAAAGTTGCTTTTGCATAATATTGCGAAACAAAACGCCAGATAATGTGTCTTTCCTTATACACACACCATAGGTTAAATCACCAAAAGTGATTCCCGGGCGCGGCCACCGCTGCTGCTCACTGCTCCCCTCACCTCCCGGGGGGTGATCAAGGGTGATGGGTCAAATGCAGACAATCATCCGGAAACAACAATGTGTCCCGTGAAAAAACTTCCGACCGGAACTCTCTAATTAACAAAAGTTCCTCGGGTGAATAATGTGAACTCACTACACCGGTATGTTTTAGCGCTTTCATGGCGAGTTTACTGACAGATATAAGTAAGAACTTTACGCTACTTTATGTTAGAAATAGCAACAGCGGATGATGAATGTCCCATAACAAGTTAGCATGCAAATGTTTTATGCTAGTATTTTACCTCATTTTTTTCATTTGAACCTAAAAGTCATGGTTTTTGATAACTTAAATGTATGCCTATTTTTCCTTTGTTACCATGTAAATGTTAGCAACATGCTAATATTTATGCTAGTATTTGAGCTAATTTGATTAATTTGAACCAAAAAAAATCAATAGATTTTGATGATTGGCGCCACCTTAGAAGTGCGCTGACTTTTCCTATGCTTTCTTGCTAACATTAGCATAGACAAATGTTATGCTAGCATTTTTGCAAATTGTATTAATTCGAACCTAAAAATAATGGCTTTTGATACTTGGTGCCACCTTAGAACTATGTCTACTTTTCCTATGTTATTATGCTAGCATTTTATGCTAATATCTTAGCTAATTTTATTAATTTGAACCAAAAAATCAATAGATTGTGATAATTGGTGCCACCTTAGAAGTGCACTGATGTTTTACAATGTTTTACAGTGTTTTCTTGCTAACATTAGCATGCAAATATTTTTTTGCACATTGTATTAATTTAAACTTAAAAATAATGGCTTTTAATACTTGGTGCCATCTTAGAAGTATGCCTACTTTTCCTATGTTATCGTGCCAATGTTAGCATGCAAATGTTTTATGCTAGTATTTTACCTAATTTTATTAATTTCAACCTAAAAATCAATAGATTTTAATACCTATGTTTTCTTGCTAACATTTTATGCTAGCATTTTTGCAAATTTAATCAATTTAAACCCAAAAGTAATGGCTTTTGATACTTGGTGCTAACTTAGAAGTATGCCTACTTTTCTTGTTATTATGCTAATGTTTTATGCTGGTATTTTATTCATTTGAACCAAAAAATCTATAGATATTGATAATTGGCCCCACTTTTGAAGTGCCCTGACTTTTCCTATGTTTTCTCACTAACATTAATTAGCATGCAAATATTTTATGCTAGCATTTTTGCTAATTTTATTCATTTAAACTTAAAAATAATGGCTTTTGATACTTGGTGCTAACTTAAATGTATCCCTAATTTTCCTTTGTTACCATGTAAATGTTAGCAGCATGCTAATATTTATGCTAGTATTTGAGCAAATTTGATTAATTTGAACCAAAAAAAATCAATAGATTTTGATACTTGGTGCCATCTTAGAAGTACGCCAACTTTTCCTATGTTATTATGCTAACATTGTATGCTAGCATTTTAGCAAATTTTATTATTTTAACCAAAAAATCCATCGATTCGGATTGTTGGCGCCACCTTAAAAGTGCGCTGACTTTTTCTATGCTTTCTTGCTAACATTAGCGTACAAATATTTTATGCTAGCATTTTTGCTAATTGTATTAATTTAAACCTACAAATAATGGCTTTTGATACTTGGTGCCATCTTAAAAGTATGCCTACTTTTCCTATGTTTTTGTGCCAATGTTAGCATGCAAATGTTTTATGCTATTATTTTAGTTCATTTTATTAATTTCAACCAAAAAATCTATCGATTTTGATTATTTGCGCCACCTTAAAAGTGCGCTGACTTTTCCTATGCTTTCTTGCGAACATTTTATGCTAGCATTTTTGTGAATTTTAATGTTGAAACCAAAAAATCATGGCTTTTAATACTTGGTGCCATCTTAGAAGTACGCCAACTTTTCCTATGTTTTATTATGCTAACATTTTTTGCTAGTATCTTAGCTAATTTTATTAATTTCAACCAAAAAATCTTATCGATTTTGATTATTGGCGCCACCTTAGAAGTGCGCTGACTTTTCCTATGCTTTCTTGCTAACATTAGCGTACAAATATTTTATGCTAGCATTTTTGCTAATTGTTTTAATATAAACCTAAAAATCATGGCTTTTAATACTTGGTGCCATCTTAGAAGTATGCCTACTTTTCCTATGTTATCGTGCCAATGTTAGCATGCAAATGTTTTATGCTAGTATTTTATTAATTTCAACCCAAAAATCTTATCGATTTTGATTATTGGCGCCACTTTAAAAGTGCGCTGACTTTTCCTATGCTTTCTTGCTAACATTTTATGCTAGCATTTTTGTGAATTTTAATGTTGAAACCTAAAAACCATGGCTTTTGATACTTGGTGCCATCTTAGAAGTACGCCAACTTTTCCTATGTTATTGTGCTAAATGTTTTATGCTAGTATCTTAGCTAATTGTATTCATTTGAACCAAAAAAATCAATATATTGTGATAATTGGCACCACCTTAGAAGTGCGCTGACTTTTCCTATGCTATTATGCTAACATTAGCATGCAAATATTTTATGCTAGCATTTTTGCTAATTTTTATTAATTCAAACCTAAAAATAATGGCTTTTGATACTCGGTGCCATCTTAGAAGTACGCCAACTTTTCCTACGTCATCGTGCCAATGTTGGCATGCAAATATTTTATGCTCGTATTTTCGCAAATTTTATTAATATGAACCTAAAAATGGATTTTGACACTTTGTGCCCTCTTAGAAATGTGCTAACTCTTCCTTTGTTTCCTCGCTAACATTAGCATGATAACATTTTATGCTCGCATTTGACCTAGTTTTCATCGTTTACACTCAAAATTCACACATTTTTAGACGCGTCTACATCTTGCAAGTATGCTAACTGTTCCCATGATAACAAGCTAACGTTAGCATGCTAACATTTTAGTGTGCATATAGTGGAGTCCCTTTTCCAGTGTTAATATTTGAGTGGGTCCATAATCAAGAAGCCCTTTTTAAACATGTAATGGCGTGAACTAAAGGAGCTCTGACAGCATCAGTGACTTCTGACCTCTCGTGGAATGTTTGTTGACTTCCTGTGGGTCTGAACGTGTCACTTGACTTTGTCA
>NC_084738.1:69104143-69131643 GCF_033978785.1 Entelurus aequoreus | reverse complement strand
AGTGACTTAATAAAAACTACAACTTCGATGCACGTTACAATCAAACAGCTGCTGCGTAATAAGTACAATTTTATTTTTTTTAACATTTGTTTATTAAAACTTTTTTTGACCAACAGTAAACAGAAATACAGTACAATACAAATCAAGTGGTCTCTCCCCCACCCCAAAAAAAATCTAATTCAAGCAAACATTGATACAAAGCCACAGACACCTGCTCTTCCCAATGACCTCAACATGGTGCAGCAATGCACACAGGCCAACAAAAGGCTCATCAACCAACCCCATCTCGATCGGGGCCAAAATGGAGATCAGTCTCCTTTCCATATATTAAGAAAACCCCTCAGAACCTACTCTGGTTTAAGAAAAATAAATCCATCTATCTATGTTCTTCCTCTTATCCGAGGTAAGGAACTTTTTACCATGAAGCCACGCTGTTGTAACTTGTACAGTGTCTCACCACGCTCTGACGAAAAATTGTACACCTCCTCTTTTATTTGGACTTTCCCTGATTGCATGGCAACAGCTGTTTCTAAGGGAAGGGGGTCGTAAACAGCCATCGCCTTTGGTTACAAAACAGTTCAAAGAAAAGGTCGTAAAACAGTTCAAAGAAAAGGTGCCTGGAGGGGAGTCAGGTCCTGCTTCCTCTCCGCTTTGTAGATCTCGGGTCAAGACAAAATTCCTGTGGATTACAATAGAAGAAAGAAACCGACACCTTCATGTCGCTTCCCATCGCACACAGTGGAGTTTTACAAGCCTTCTGCTTGGTAGGATCAAAAACAGCTTTTGTCCTCTCGCAGGGCGAGCTGAACTCAATGCAACACAAAGTTTTGTGGTAACTTAGATACAATAACGTTGCTTGGATGGCAACATATGTTGCTCCAAAAGCTGTATGTACCTTTCAGCATTAATGGCGCCTTCACAGGTGTGTAAGTTACCCATGTCTTGGCCACTAATACACCCCCATACCATCACACATGCTGCCTTTTACACTTTGCGCTTAGAACAATCCGGATGGTTCTTTTCCTCTTTGGTCCGGAGGACACGACGTCCACAGTTACCAAAAACATTTCGAAATGTGGACTCGTCAGACCACAGAACACTTTTCCACTTTGTATCAGTCCATCTTAGATGAGCTCGGGCCCAGCGAAGCCGGGCGGCGTCTCCGGGTGTTGTTGATAAATGTCTTTCACTTTGTATGGTAGAGATTTATCTTGCACTTACAGATGTAGCGATCAACTGTAGTTACTGACAGTGGTTTTCTGAAGTGTTCCTGAGCCCATGTGGTGATATCCTTTACACGCAGATGTCGCTTTTTGATGCAGTACCAACTGAGGGATCGGACCACAGAACACTTTTCCACTTTGCGTCAGTCCATCTTAGATGAGCTCGGGCCCAGCGAAGCCGGGCGGCGTCTCCGGGTGTTGTTGATAAACGTCTTTCACTTTGCATGGTAGAGTTTTAACTTGCACTTACAGATGTAGCGACCAACTGTAGTTACTGACAGTGGTTTTCTGAAGTGTTCCTGAGCCCATGTGGTGATATCCTTTACACGCTGATGTCGCTTTTTGATGCAGTACCGACTGAGGGATCGGACCACAGAACACTTTTCCACTTTGCGTCAGTCCATCTTAGATGAGCTCGGGCCCAGCGAAGCCGGGCGGCGTCTCCGGGTGTTGTTGATAAATGTCTTTCACTTTGCATAGTAGAGTTTTAACTTGCACTTACAGATGTAGCGACCAACTGTAGTTACTGACAGTGGTATTCTGAAGTGTTCCTGAGCCCATGTGGTGATATCCTTTACACGCTGATGTCGCTTTTTGATGCAGTACCGACTGAGGGATCGGACCACAGAACACTTTTCCACTTTGCATCAGTCCATGTTAGATGAGCTCGGGCCCAGCAAAGCCGGGCGGCGTCTCCGGGTGTTGTTGATAAATGGCTTTCGCTTTGCAAAAAGGTAAAACTATTTGCTTTATTACCTCCAACTCCTATTTGGGGGTAACGACGTACAAGTTTCACGTAACATCAGGCAGCCTTGAACACACCAGGAGGACGTTCGGGTTCTCGGCGCCCAAAAGTGAAGATCTGGTTTCCCGCCTCGCCTCCTTCCTCCGCCGCTCGCCAAGGCGCAGTGTGTGGTCGGTCGGCGTGCGATAACAAAGGCTGAGGAGTTTGGTTGTTACGTAAGCGCTGTGGAGGCTGAGGAGGAGGAGAGGCGGCAGGGTTAGCACGTAGGAAAAGGAGGGCAGGAGCAGGCCAGCAGCCTACGTTGTTGTTGTGGAGCTCACACACACACACACACACACACACACACACACACACACACACACACACACACACACACACACACACACACACACACACACACACACACACACACACACACACACACACACACACACACACATTCTTGTATTTCTTACCTTCTTGAGACCTGAGAAAAATGCCTACCTCTATAGGACCACCCTTTCTAGATATATAAAGCTGTGTATTTACAACATTAATAATATATACATACTATGCTAATATAAAAAAGCTTGTTGTGAAAAATGAGTTGGAATTTCACAAGAAAAAGCTCACAATTTCACAAGAAAAACTCAGAATGTTGGCAGTATTATAATACTTTTTTTTTTACAAGAAAAACCGAACATTTGTGCAATATTACGATAAAAGTTGGAATTTTACTCAACAACAGTCGCAATTTTACAAGAAAAACGTAAAATTTTGGCAGTTTTATGAAAAGAGTCGTAATTTTACTCGACAAAAGTCACAATTTTATAAGAAAATTTTGGCAATATAATAATAATCGGAATTTTACTCAGCAAAAATTGTGACAGAAGTCGTAATTTTACTCAAATGTCATTATTCTATAATAACAACTAAAAAATTGGCAAAAAAGTCGGAATTTTACATGACAAATGTCGCCATTTTGCATTAAAAAGTAATAATTTTACAATTTAAAAAAAGTACGAATTTTACGAGAAAATATTGCAATATTACAGAAACAGAAAGAATATGAGAAATTGTTCCCAATTTTATAAGAAAAAAGTCGACACATTTTGAGAAAAAGACAGCTTTTAGCTATTTAATTTTTAATTTATTTATTTATTTATTTTATCTTCATTATTTACCTCAAGTTATTACAGTATGTCTCTATAAACATACCTGTGTATATATATATATATTTTTTTCATTAATTTTGGCCAAAAGAGGCACATTTCAATTTCTTACACACACTTGTTATTTCATATGTTGACCAGAGGAGGAGCACTTCAAATTTCTTACACACACTTGTTATTACATATGTTGGCCAGAGGGGCAGCACTTCAAATTGTTACACACACTTGTTATTTCATATGTTGGCCAGAAGGGGAGCACTTCAATTTTTTACACACACTTGTTATTTCATATGTTGGCCAGAGGGGGAGCACTTTTAAAAGCGACACACAGTCAATTTGAAAAAAGCCCTCCTTTTAGGGACCACCCTCATTTTGATAGATTTCACCACCGGGGGTGCAAATGAGACATTCTCTATTAGATGCAATGGTTTTCCGTATTGGGACCATGATTTATGTCATCACTTGTTCACACCTCCTCATATGGAAGCTACTTTTCCTTGTTGATGTCTCAAGAAGGGTAGAAATACAAGAACACCCACACACACACATTCTTGTATTTCTTAGCTTCTTGAGACCTGAGAAAAATGCCTACCTCTATAGGACCACCCTTTCTAGATATATAAAGATGTGTATTTACAACATTAATAATATATACATACTATGCTAATATAAAAAAGCTTGTTGTGAAAAATGAGTTGGAATTTCACAAGAAAAAGGTCACAATTTCACAAGAAAAACTCAGAATGTTGGCAGTATTATAATACTTTTTTTTTACAAGAAAAACCGAACATTTGTGCAATATTACGATAAAAGTTGGAATTTTACTCAACGACAGTCGCAATTTTACAAGAAAAACGTACAATTTTGGCAGTTTTATGAAAAGAGTCGTAATTTTACTCGACAAAAGTCACAATTTTATAAGAAAATTTTGGCAACATAATAATAATCGGAATTTTACTCAGCAAAAATGGTGACAGAAGTCGTAATTTTACTCAAATGTCATTATTCTATAACAACTAAAAAATTGGCAATATTTTGATAAAAAGTCAGAATTTGATACGACAAAAGTCGCCATTTTGCATTAAAAATTTATAATTTTACATTTTAAAAAAAGTACGAATTTTACGAGAAAATTTTGCAATATTACAGAAACAGAAAGAATATGAGAAATTGTTCCCAATTTTATAAGAAAAAAGTTGACACATTTTGAGAAAAAGACAGCTTTTAGCTATTTAATTTTTAATTAATTAATTAATTTATTTTTATCTTCATTATTTACCTCAAGTTATTACAGTATGTCTTTATAAACATTTATTTATTTTTTTTCTCATTAATTTTGGCCAAAAGAGGCACATTTCAATTTCTTACACACACTTGTTATTTCATATGTTGACCAGAGGAGGAGCACTTCAAATTTCTTACACACACTTGTTATTACATATGTTGGCCAGAGGGGCAGCACTTCAAATTGTTACACACACTTGTTATTTCATATGTTGACCAGAAGGGGAGCACTTCAATTTTTTACACACACTTGTTATTTCATATGTTGGCCAGAGGGGGAGCACTTTTAAAAGCGACACACAGTCAATTTGAAAAAAGCCCTCCTTTTTGGGACCACCCTCATTTTGATAGATTTCACCACCAGGGGTGCAAATGAGACATTCTCTATTAGATGCAATGGTTTTCCGTATTGGGACCATGATTTATGTCATCACTTGTTCACACCTCCTCATATGGAAGCTACTTTTCCTTGTTGATGTCTCAAGAAGGGTATAAATACAAGAACACCCACACACACACATTCTTGTATTTCTTACCTTCTTGAGACCTGAGAAAAATGCCTATCTCTTTAGGACCACCCTTTCTAGATATATAAAGATGTGTATTTACAACATGAATAATATATACATACTATGCAAATATAAAAAAGCTTGTTGTGAAAAATGAGTTGGAATTTCACAAGAAAAAGGTCACAATTTCACAAGAAAAACTCAGAATGTTGGCAGTATTATAATCATTTTTTTTACAAGAAAAACTGAACATTTGTGCAATATTACGATAAAAGTTGGAATTTTACTCAACAGTCGCAATTTTACAAGAAAAACGTAAAATTTTGGCAGTTTTATGAAAAGAGCCGTAATTTTACTCGACAAAAGTCACAATTTTATAAGAAAATTTTGGCAATATAATAATAATCTGAATTTTACTCATTAAAAATTATGACAGAAGTCATAATTTTACTCAAATGTCACTATTCTATAATAACAACTAAAAAATTGGCAAAAAAGTCGGAATTTTATATGACAAATGTCGCCATTTTGCATTAAAAAGTAATAATTTTACAATTAAAAAAAAGTAGGAAATTTACGAGAAAATATTGCAATATTACAGAAACAGAAAGAATATAGCAAATTGTTCCCAATTTTATAAGAAAAAAGTCGACACATTTTGAGAAAAAGAATGCTTTTAGCTATTTAATTTTTTATTTATCTATTTATTTTTTTTATCTTCATTATTTACCTCAAGTTATTACAGTATGTCTCCATAAACATATTTATTTTTATTTTTTTTCATTAATTTTGGCCAAAAGAGGCACATTTCAATTTCTTACACACACTTGTTATTTCATATGTTGACCAGAGGGGGAGCACTTCAAATTTCTTACACACACTTGTTATTACATATGTTGGCCAGAGGGGCAGCACTTCAAATTGTTACACACACTTGTTATTTCATATGTTGCCCAGAAGGGGAGCACTTCAATTTTTTACACACACTTGTTATTTCATATGTTGGCCAGAGGGGGAGCACTTTTAAAAGCGACACACAGTCAATTTGAAAAAAGCCCTCCTTTTTGGGACCGCCCTCATTTTGATAGATTTCACCAGCAGGGGTGCAAATGAGACATTCTCTATTAGATGCAATGGTTTTCCGTATTGGGACCATGATTTATGTCATCACTTGTTCACACCTCCTCATATGGAAGCTACTTTTCCTTGTTGATGTCTCAAGAAGGGTAGAAATACAAGAACACACACACACATTCTTGTATTTCTTAGCTTCTTGAGACCTGAGAAAAATGCCTACCTCTATAGGACCACCCTTTCTAGATATATAAAGATGTGTATTTACAACATTAATAATATATACATACTATGCTAATATAAAAAAGCTTGTTGTGAAAAATGAGTTGGAATTTCACAAGAAAAAGGTCACAATTTCACAAGAAAAACTCAGAATGTTGGCAGTATTATAATCTTTTTTTTTTTACAAGAAAAACGGAACATTTGTGCAATATTACGATAAAAGTTGGAATTTTACTCAACAGTCGCAATTTTACAAAAAAACGTAAAATTTTCGCAGTTTTATGAAAAGAGTCGTAATTTTACTCGACAAAAGTCACAATTTTATGAGAAAACTTTGGCAATATAATAATAATCGGAATTTTACTCATTAAAAATTATGACAGAAGTCATAATTTTACTCAAATGTCACTATTCTATAATAACTAAAAAATTGGCAAAAAAGTCGGAATTTTATATGACAAATGTCGCCATTTTGCATTAAAAAGTAATAATTTTACAATTTAAAAAAGTACCAATTTTCCGAGAAAATATTGCAATATTACAGAAACAGAAAGAATATGAGAAATTGTTCCCAATTTTATAAGAAAAAAGTCGGCACATTTTGAGAAAAAGACAGCTTTTAGCTATTTAATTTTAAATTTATTTTTTTATTTTTTTATCTTCATTATTTACCTCAAGTTATTACAGTATGTCTCTATAAACATATTTATTTTTATTTATTTTTCATTAATTTTGGCCAAAAGAGGCACATTTCAATTTCTTACACACACTTGTTATTTCATATGTTGACCAGAGGAGGAGCACTTCAAATATCTTACACACTTGTTATTACATATGTTGGCCAGAGGGGCAGCACTTCAAATTGTTACACACACTTGTTATTTCATACGTTGACCAGAAGGGGAGCACTTCAATTTTTTACACACACTTGTTATTTCATATGTTGGCCAGAGGGGGAGCACTTTTAAAAGCGACACACAGTCAATTTGAAAAAAGCCCTCCTTTTTGGGACCACCCTCATTTTGATAGATTTCACCACCAGGGGTGCAAATGAGACATTCTCTATTAGATGGGATGGTTTTCCGTATTGGGACCATGATTTATGTCATCACTTGTTCACACCTCCTCATATGGAAGCTACTTTTCCTTGTTGATGTCTCAGGAAGGGTAGAAATACAAGAACACACACACACACACACACATTCTTGTATTTCTTAGCTTCTTGAGACCTGAGAAAAATGCCTACCTCTTTAGGGCCACCCTTTCTAGATATATAAAGATGTGTATTTACAACATGAATGATATATACATACTATGCTAATTTAAAAAAAGCTTGTTGTGAAAAATGTGTTGGAATTTCACAAGAAAAAGGTCACAATTTCACAAGAAAAACTCAGAATGTTGGCAGTATTATAATCAATTTTTTTACAAGAAAAACCGAACATTTGTGCAATATTACGATAAAAGTTGGAATTTTACTCAACAACAGTCGCAATTTTACAAGAAAAACGTAAAATTTTGGCAATTTTATGAAAAGAGTCGTAATTTTACTCGACAAAAGTCACAATTTTATAAGAAAATTTGGGCAATATAATAATAATCTGAATTTTACTCATTAAAAATTATGACAGAAGTCATAATTTTACTCAAATGTCACTATTCTATAATAACAACTAAAAAAATTGGCAAAAAAGTCGGAATTTTATATGACAAATGTCGCCATTTTGCATTAAAAAGTAATAATTTTACAATTTAAAAAAAGTACGAATTTTCCGAGAAAATATTGCAAATGTACAGAAACAGAAAGAATATGAGAAATTGTTCCCAATTTTATAAGAAAAAAGTCGACACATTTTGAGAAAAAGAATGCTTTTAGCTATTTAATTTTTAATTTATTTATTTAATTATTTTATCTTCATTATTTACCTCAAGTTATTACAGTATGTCTCTATAAACATACCTGTATATATATATATTTTTTTTTTTTTTTCATTTCAATTTCTTACACACACTTGTTATTTCATATGTTGACCAGAGGAGGAGCACTTCAAATTTCTTACACACACTTGTTATTACATATGTTGGCCAGAGGGGCAGCACTTCAAATTGTTACACACACTTGTTATTTCATATGTTGGCCAGAAGGGGAGCACTTCAATTTTTTACACACACTTGTTATTTCATATGTTGGCCAGAGGGGGAGCACTTTTAAAAGCGACACACAGTCAATTTGAAAAAAGCCCTCCTTTTAGGGACCACCCTCATTTTGATAGATTTCACCACCGGGGGTGCAAATGAGACATTCTCTATTAGATGCAATGGTTTTCCGTATTGGGACCATGATTTATGTCATCACTTGTTCACACCTCCTCATATGGAAGCTACTTTTCCTTGTTGATGTCTCAAGAAGGGTAGAAATACAGGAACACCCACACACACACATTCTTGTATTTCTTAGCTTCTTGAGACCTGAGAAAAATGCCTACCTCTATAGGACCACCCTTTCTAGATATATAAAGATGTGTATTTACAACATTAATAATATATACATACTATGCAAATATAAAAAAGCTTGTTGTGAAAAATGAGTTGGAATTTCACAAGAAAAAGGTCACAATTTCACAAGAAAAACTCAGAATGTTGGCAGTATTATAATAATTTTTTTTACAAGAAAAACTGAACATTTGTGCAATATTACGATAAAAGTTGGAATTTTACTCAACGACAGTCGCAATTTTACAAGAAAAACGTAAAATTTTGGCAGTTTTATGAAAAGAGTCGTAATATTACTCGACAAAAGTCACAATTTTATAAGAACATTTTGGCAACATAATAATAATCGGAATTTTACTCAGCAAAAATTGTGACAGAAGTCATAATTTTACTCAAATGTCACTATTCTATAACAACAACTAAAAAATTGGCAAAAAAGTCAGAATTTTATTTGACAAATGTCGGCATTTTGCATTAAAAAGTAATAATTTTACAATTTTAAAAAAGTATGAATTTTACGAGAAAATATTGCAATATTACAGAAACAGAAAGAATATGAGAAATTGTTCCCAATTTTATAAGAAAAAAGTCGACACATTTTGAGAAAGACAGCTTTTAGCTATTTAATTTTTTATTTTTTTTATTTTCATTATTTACCTCAAGTTATTACAGTATGTCTCTATAAACATATTTATTTATTTTTTTTTTCCATTAATTTTGGCCAAAAGAGGCACATTTCAATTTCTTACACACACTTGTTATTTCATATGTTGGCCATTTTGCATTAAAAAGTAATAATTTTACAATTAAAAAAAAGTAAGGATTTTACGAGAAAATATTGCAACATTACGGAAACAGAAAGGACATGAGAAATTGTTCCCGATTTTATAAGAAAAAAGTCGACACATTTTGAGAAAAAGACTGCTTTTAGTTATTTTATTTATTTTATTTTATTTTTTTTGTAATTGATTGTTAATATTCATTATTTACTTCAAGTTATTACAATATTTTTTTTTTTATTAACTGTGGCCAAAGGGAGCACATTTCAATTTCTTACACACACTTGTTATTTCATATGTTAGCCATTTTGCATTAAAAAGTAATAATTTTACAATTAAAAAAAAGTAAGGATTTTACGAGAAAATATTGCAATATTACGGAAACAGAAGGAATATGAGAAATTGTTCCCAATTTTATAAGAAAAAAGTCGACACATTTTGAGAAAAAGACTGCTTTTAGTTATTTTATTTATTTTATTTTTTTTTTTTTTGTAATTGATTTTTAATCTTCATTATTTACTTCAAGTTATTACAATATTTTTTTAAAATTAAATGTGGCCAAAGGGAGCACATTTCAATTTCTTACACACACTTGTTATTTCAGATTTTGGCCATTTTGCATTAAAAAGTAATAATTTTACAATTAAAAAAAAGTAAGGATTTTACGAGAAAATATTGCAATATTACGGAAACAGAAGGAATATGAGAAATTGTTCCCAATTTTATAAGAAAAAAGTCGACACATTTTGAGAAAAAGACTGCTTTTAGTTACTTTATTTATTTTATTTTATTTTTTTGTAATTGATTTTTAATATTCATTATTTTCTTCAAGTTACTACAATATTTTTTTTAATTAAATTAGGCCAAAGGGAGCACATTTCAATTCCTTACACACATTTGTTATTTCAGATTTTGGCCATTTTGCATTAAAAAGTAATAATTTTACAATTAAAAAAAAGTAAGGATTTTACGAGAAAATATTGCAATATTACGGAAACAGAAGGAATATGAGAAATTGTTCCCGATTTTATAAGAAAAAAGTCGACACATTTTGAGAAAAAGACTGCTTTTAGTTACTTTATTTATTTTATTTTATTTTTTTGTAATTGATTTTTAATCTTCATTATTTACTTCAAGTTATTACAATATTTTTTTTAAATTAAATGTGGCCAAAGGGAGCACATTTCAATTTCTTACACACACTTGTTATTTCATATGTTGGCCATTTTGCATTAAAAAGTAATAATTTTACAATTAAAAAAAAGTAAGGATTTTACGAGAAAATATTGCAATATTACGGAAACAGAAAGAATATGAGAAATTGTTCCCAATTTTATAAGAAAAAAGTCGACACATTTTGAGAAAAAGACTGCTTTTAGTTATTTTATTGTATTTTTTTGTAATTGATTTTTAATCTTCATTATTTACTTCAAGTTATTACAATTTTTTTTTTTTAAATTAAATTTGGCCAAAGGGAGCACATTTCAATTTCTTACACACACTTGTTATTTCATATGTTGGCCATTTTGCATTAAAAAGTAATAATTTTACAATTAAAAAAAAGTAAGGATTTTACGAGAAAATATTGCAACATTACGGAAACAGAAAGGATATGAGAAATTGTTCCCGATTTTATAAGAAAAAAGTCGACACATTTTGAGAAAAAGACTGCTTTTAGTTATTTTATTTATTTTATTTTATTTTTTTGTAATTGATTTTTAATCTTCATTATTTACTTCAAGTTATTACAATATTTTTTTTAATTAAATTTGGCCAAAGGGAGCACATTTCAATTTCTTACACACACTTGTTATTTCATATGTTGGCCATTTTGCATTAAAAAGTAATAATTTTACAATTAAAAAAAAGTAAGGATTTTACGAGAAAATATTGCAATATTACGGAAACAGAAGGAATATGAGAAATTGTTCCCAATTTTATAAGAAAAAAGTCGACACATTTTGAGAAAAAGACTGCTTTTAGTTATTTTATTTTATTTTTTTGTAATTGATTTTTAATCTTCATTATTTACTTCAAGTTATTACAATATTTTTTTTAAATTAAATGTGGCCAAAGGGAGCACATTTCAATTTTTTACACACACTTGTTATTTCATATGTTGGCCATTTTGCATTAAAAAGTAATAATTTTACAATTAAAAAAAAGTAAGGATTTTAAGAGAAAATATTGCAACATTACAGAAACAGAAAGGATATGAGAAATTGTTCCCGATTTTATAAGAAAAAAGTCGACACATTTGAGAAAAAGACTGCTTTTAGTTATTTTATTTTATTTTTTGTAATTGATTTTTAATCTTCATTATTTACTTCAAGTTATTACAATATTTATTTTTAAATTAAATTTGGCCAAAGGGAGCACATTTCAATTTCTTACACACACTTGTTATTTCATATGTTGGCCATTTTGCATTAAAAAGTAATAATTTTACAATTTAAAAAAAGTAAGGATTTTACGAGAAAATATTGCAACATTACGGAAACAGAAAGGATATGAGAAATTGTTCCCAATTTTATAAGAAAAAAGTCGACACATTTTGAGAAAAAGACTGCTTTTAGTTATTTTAGTTATTTTATTTTATTTTTTTTGTAATTGATTTTTAATCTTCATTATTTACTTAAAGTTATTACAATATTTTTTTTAATTAAAATTGGCCAAAGGGAGCACATTTCAATTTCTTACACACACTTGTTATTTCATATGTTGGCCATTTTGCATTAAAAAGTAATAATTTTACAATTAAAAAAAAGTAAGGATTTTACGAGAAAATATTGCAATATTACGGAAACAGAAGGAATATGAGAAATTGTTCCCAATTTTATAAGAAAAAAGTCGACACATTTTGAGAAAAAGACTGCTTTTAGTTATTTTATTTTATTTTTTTGTAATTGATTTTTAATCTTCATTATTTACTTCAAGTTATTACAATATTTTTTTAAAATTAAATGTGGCCAAAGGGAGCACATTTCAATTTCTTACACACACTTGTTATTTCATATGCTGGCCATTTTGCATTAAAAAGTAATAATTTTACAATTAAAAAAAAGTAAGGATTTTACGAGAAAATATTGCAACATTACGGAAACAGAAAGGATATGAGAAATTGTTCCCGATTTTATAAGAAAAAAGTCGACACATTTTGAGAAAAAGACTGCTTTTAGTTATTTTATTTATTTTATTTTATTTTTTTGTAATTGATTTTTAATCTTCATTATTTACTTCAAGTTATTACAATATTTTTTTTTAATTAAATTTGGCCAAAGGGAGCACATTTCAATTTCTTACACACACTTTTTATTTCATATGTTGGCCATTTTGCATTAAAAAGTAATAATTTTACAATGAAAAAAAAGTAAGGATTTTACGAGAAAATATTGCAATATTACGGAAACAGAAGGAATATGAGAAATTGTTCCCGATTTTATAAGAAAAAAGTCGACACATTTTGAGAAAAAGACTGCTTTTAGTTCTTTTATTTATTTTATTTTATTTTTTTTGTAATTGATTTTTAATCTTCATTATTTACTTCAAGTTATTACAATATTTTTTTTAAATTAAATGTGGCCAAAGGGAGCACATTTCAATTCCTTACACACACTTGTTATTTCATATGTTGGCCATTTTGCATTAAAAAGTAATAATTTTACAATTAAAAAAAAGTAAGGATTTTACGAGAAAATATTGCAACATTACGGAAACAGAAAGAATATGAGAAATTGTTCCCAATTTTATAAGAAAAAAGTCGACACATTTTGAGAAAAAGACTGCTTTTAGTTATTTTATTTTATTTTTTTGTAGTTGATTTTTAATCTTCATTATTTACTTCAAGTTATTACAATATTTTTTTTTAATTAAATTTTGCCAAAGGGAGCACATTTCAATTCCTTACACACACTTGTTATTTCATATGTTGGCCATTTTGCATTAAAAAGTAATAATTTTACAATTAAAAAAAAGTAAGGATTTTACGAGAAAATATTGCAACATTACGGAAACAGAAAGGATATGAGAAATTGTTCCCAATTTTATAAGAAAAAAGTCGACACATTTTGAGAAAAAGACTGCTTTTAGTTATTTTATTTTATCTTTTTGTAATTGATTTTTAATCTTCATTATTTACTTCAAGTTATTACAATATTTTTTTTTAAATTAAATGTGGCCAAAGGGAGCACATTTCAATTTCTTACACACACTTGTTATTTCATATGTTGGCCATTTTGCATTAAAAAGTAATAATTTTACAATTAAAAAAAAGTAAGGATTGTACGAGAAAATATTGCAATATTACGGAAACAGAAGGAATATGACAAATTGTTCCCAATTTTATAAGAAAAAAGTCGACACATTTTGAGAAAAAGACTGCTTTTAGTTATTTTATTTATTTTATTTTATTTTTTTGTAATTGATTTTTAATCTTCATTATTTACTTCAAGTTATTACAATATTTTTTTTTAATTAAATTTTGCCAAAGGGAGCACATTTCAATTTCTTACACACACTTGTTATTTCATATGTTGACCCTCCTTTTTGGGACCACCCTCATTTTGATAGATTTCACCACCAGGGGTGCAAATGAGACATTCTCTATCAGATGCAATGTTATTGGGACCATGATTTATGTCATCACTTGTTCACACCCCCTCATATGGAAGCTACTTTTCCTTGTGGATGTCTCAAGAAGGGTAGAAATACAAGAACACACACACACACACACACTTTTTTCTCTCCCATCATCACACATTGGCCAAGCTGCACATGCAGATATGGCTTCATCATATTTGAAGTTTTCCGCCTTGCGTGCAGCTTTTGTGTTCCCACGCTGACAGAAAAAGACAAAAGTGATACATTGTTGCTCTTTTTTTTCTTCTTCTTCTTCAGTGTGCCACCAGAGTGCTGAGCAGGCGAAAAGGGGTGCTGCATTCAAGACCACTGAAAAGTATAGGACAATCGCCTCTCCGAGCTTCTGAGGTACAAAACCCCAAAACCAGTGAAGTTGTCACGTTGTGTAAATGGTAAATAAAAACAGAATACAATGATTTGCAACTTATATTCAATTGAATAGACTGCAAAGACAAGATATTTCATGTTCACACTGAGAAACTTTATTTATCAAATAATCATTAACTTAAAAGTAGTTAATTAAAAGGGCAGCAACACATTGCAAAAAAATTTCATTGGGAGACAAGTCTGGACTACAGGCAGGCCAGTCTAGTACCCGCACTCTTTTACTATGAAGCCACACTGTTGTAACACGTGGCTTGGCATTGTCTTGCTGAAATAAGCAGGGGCGTCCTTGGTAACGTTGCTTGGATGGCAACATATGTTGCTCCAAAAGCTGTATGTACCTTTCAGCATTAATGGTGCCTTCACAGGTGTGTAAGTTACCCATGTTTTGGGCACTAATACACCCCCATACCATCACACATGCTGCCTTTTACACTCTGCGCCTAGAACAGGGGTCGGCAACCCGCGGCTCTAGAGCCGCATGCGGCTCTTTAGCGCCGCCCTAGTGGCTCTCTGGAGCTTTTTCAAAAATGTATGAAAAATGGAAAAAGATGAGGGGAAAAAAATATATTTTTTGTTTTAATATGGTTTCTGTAGGAGGACAAACATCACACAAACCTCCCTAATTGTTATAAAGCACACTGTTTATATTAAACATGCCTCACTGATTCGAGTATTTGGCGAGCGCCGTTTTGTCCGACTAATTTTGGCAGTCCTTGAACTCACCTTAGTTTGTTTACAATGTATAACTTTCTCCGACTTTCTAGGACGTGTTTTATGCCACTTTTTCTGTCTCATTTTGTCCGCCAAACTTTTAACGTTGTGCGTGAATACACAAAGGTGAGTTTTGTTGATGTTATTGACTTGTGTGGAGTGCTAATCAGACATATTTGGTCACTGCATGACTGCAAGCTAATCGATGCTAACATGCTATTTAGGCTAGCTATATGTACATATTGCATCATTATGCCTCATTTGTAGCTATATTTGAGCTCATTTAGTTTCCTTTAAGTCATCTTAATTCAATGTATATCTCATGACACACTATCTGTTTGTATTATGGCTTCTAATTTGTTGCGGCTCCAGACAGATTTGTTTTTGTATTTTTGGTCCAATGTGGCTCTTTCAACATTTTGGGTTGCCGACCCCTGGCCTAGAACAATCCAGATGGTTCTTTTCCTCTTTGGTCCGGATGACACAATGTCGAATATTTCCAAAAACAATTTGAAATGTGGACTCGTCAGACCACAGAATACTTTTCCACTTTGCATCAGTCCATCTTAGATGAGCTCAGGGCCCAGCGAAGCCGACAGCGTTTCTGGGTGTTGTTGATAAATGGCTGTTGGCTTTTGCATAGTAGAGTTTTAACTTGCACTTAATGAATACTCAGGCCTACGACGCTACTGTATTTTAACGTTGCTCATTATGGTGGTGCTCGGGAGTTTTCTAAGTTGAGAACCACTGCTGCGAACATGGCAAAACAAAAAGTTAGCATGTGTCACGCACCAAGTTATATGACTCTGGAGTGTACGGGGCAAATTTGGCTAAAAAAAAGTTGGCATATGTCAAGGTCAATGTTATATGGCTCTGGGGTATACAGTTGCAAACTTAAAAAAAAATTTTTTTTAAAAGTTAGACGTTAGCATGCTAACATTAGCATGTTTCAGGTACCAAATTGTGTGACTCTAGGTGTACGGCTGCGAGATTAGCCTGCTAATGCTAGCATGCTAACACAACGACACGAAAATGTCCAGTTTTTCAGAAAAAAAACAGCCCATGTGGAGAAAAAATAGTTGGCATTCTAATATTAGCATGCTAATGCTAGCATGCTAATGTTAGCAAGGCATTTGCACAACTACACGAAAACGTCCAGTTTTTCTGAAAAAACAGCCCATGTGGAGAAAAATTTTAACTTCCCGCGGCATATTAGCATGCTAGCTTTTTTTTTGTGTTAATTTTGCAGGTGTACACCGAAGCGTCAAATATTTTGTTACGTGACGAATGATACCTGTTAGCATGCCAACGTTAGTATGCTAACTTTTTATTTTTTATTTATTTTTAGCTAATTTTGTAGGTATACACCTCAGTCATATAGCATGCTAGCATTTTAAACATATTTTTCAAGTGCACACCTCAGAGTAATATCATCTTGGTAATGCCAACATTAGCGTGCTAGCTTTTTTTTAGATCTATTTTAGCCAATATAGTGTCATATGTTGGTATTTCACTAATGCTAACTGTAAGGATACGCTATTGTTAGCATAGTACTGTTAGCATGCTAGCTTTTTTTTGTTGTTAATTTTGCAGGTGTACACCGAAGCGTCCAATATTTTTTTATGTGACGAATGATACCTGTTAGCATGCCAACGTTAGTATGCTAACTTTTTTTTTTTTTTTTTTTTAGCAAATTTTGTAGGTATACACCTCAGTCATATAGCATGTTAGCATTTTAAACGTATTTTTCAAGTGCACACCTCACATTTATATCATCTTGGTAACGCCAACATTAGCGTGCTAGCTTTTTTTTTAGATCTAGTTTAGCCAATATAGTGTTATATGTTGGTATTTCACAAATGCTAGCTGTAAGGATACGCTATATATTGTTAGCATAGTACTGTTAGCATGCTAGTTTTTTTTTTTAACTCATCATGCTTATATTTTTTGTTACCTGAAGCTATTTGACCAGCGTGCTAACTGTTAGGATACGCTATTGTTAGCATAGTACTGTTAGCATGCTAGGTTTTTTTTAGCTCCTCATGCTTATATTTTTTGTTACCTGAAGCTATTTGGCCAGCATGCTAACTGTGCGGATATGCTATTGTTAGCATAGTACTGTTAGCATGCTAGTTGTTTTTTTTAGCTCATCCTGCTTATATATTTTGTTACCTGAAGCTATTTGACCAGCGTGCTAACTGTACGGATACGCTATTGTTAGCATAGTACTGTTAGCATGCTAGGTTTTTTTTAGCTCCTCATGCTTATATTTTTTGTTACCTGAAGCTATTTGGCCAGCATGCTAACTGTACGGATACGCTATTGTTAGCATAGTACTGTTAGCATGCTAGTTGTTTTTTTTTAGCTCATCCTGCTTATATATTTTGTTACCTGAAGCTATTTGACCAGCGTGCTAACTGTACGGATACGCTATTGTTAGCATATTACTGTTAGGATGCTAGTTTTTTTTTAAACTCATCATGCTTAGATTTTTTGTTACCTGAAGCTATTTGGCCAGCGTGCTAACTGTTAGGATACGCTATTGTTAGCATAATACGGTTAGCATGTTATTATTTTTTTTAGCTCATCATGTTAACATTTTTGTTACCTGAAGCTATTTAGCCAGCCTGCTAACTGTTAGGATACGCTATTGTTAGCATAATACTGTTAGCATGCCAGGTTTTTTTTTACTCATCATGTTTATATTTTTTGTTACCTGAAGCTATTTGGCCAGCATGCTAACTGTTAGGATACGCTATTGTTAGCATAATACTGTTAGCATGCTAGTTTTTTTTTTACTCATCATGTTTATATTTTTTGTTACCTGAGGCTATTTGGCCAGCGTGCTAACTGTTTGGATACGCTATTGTTAGCATAATACTGTTAGCATGCTAATTTTTTTTTAAACTCATCATGCTTACATTTTTTGTTACCTGAAGCTATTTGGCCAGCGGGCTAACTGTTAGGATACGCTATTGTTAGCATAATACTGTTAGCATGCTAGGTTTTTTTTTACTCATCATGTTTATATTTTTTGTTACCTGAAGCTATTTGGCCAGCATGCTAACTGTACGTATACGCTATTGTTAGCATAGTACTGTTAGCATGCTAGTTTTTTTTTAGCTCATCATGCTTATATTTTTTGTTACCTGAAGCTATTTGGCCAGCATGCTAACTGTACGGATACGCTATTGTTAGCGTAGTATTGTTAGCATGCTAGTTTTTTTTTTTAGCTCATCATGCTTATATTTTTTGTTACCTAAAGCTATTTGGCCAGCGTGCTAACTGTTAGGATACGCTATTGTTAGCACAATACTTTTAGCATGCTAGTTGTTTTTTTTTAACTCATCATGCTTATATTTTTTGTTACCTGAAGCTATTTGGCCAGCGTGCTAACTGTTAGGATACGCTATTGTTAGCATAATACGGTTAGCATGTTGTTGTTGTTTTTTTAGCTCATCATGTTAAAATGTTTGTTACCTGAAGCTATTTGGCCAGCGTGCTAACTGTTAGGATATGCTATTGTTAGCATAATACTGTTAGCATGCTAGTTGTTTTTTTAAACTCATCATGCTTATATTTTTTGTTACCTGAGGCTATCTGGCCAGCGTGCTAACTGTTAGGATACGCTATTGTTAGCATAGTACTCGCACGCAGCTAAATTTGGTGTTTTCTTTATGCCGCGCAGGCAAACCGAGGACCTCCGGTGTTGCGTTCAAGGCTGCCGAAAAGTATAGGAAACATTCCAGGAAGTTAATGGTGGCAGCAGCACACATGAGACACATGAGATGGCATGAAATTTAGTAGCCGCCCTCCCAGATTTAGCCCAATGCATGTCAGAAGAAGGCTAGTATGTACATAAAGCACTCAAATAGAACAGGATATAAATAAGTGGGTTATGAAATCAATAGGATAGAATAAAGAGAAAATGACGTCCAGGAATGGAGGCGTGTCACACTTTTTTATTGAGGCCCACATCGCAATCATGGCTGCCCTCTCTGTCAGAACTGAAGGATGAGTACTTTCATTTAGTCATAAAGTGCCTTTTTATTTCCAGGCCAACTAAATGACATCGTGGGCCACTTAAAAAATTACATTAATTGATGCGGAAAATCGCATAAAATGAGTGGCTGGCCCACGTAAACTATAAAGGAATATCACAATGTGGCAAGCTACGCAAATATTGTGGCGGTCCACGTGAAATGATACGGCAGGGCCACTTGAAATGGTGAGGTGGTGACTTGTCCCAGGGTGTGCCCTGCCTTCCGCCCGAGTGCAGCTGGGGTAGGCTGCAAAAACGCCGTCACCCTGAGAGGGACAAGCGGTAGAAAATGGATGGATGACACAAAATGATGCGGCAGGCTACATACTGTTAATTGGCGTGGCGGGCCAAATAAAAATGATTCGGCAGGGCCAATTTAAATGATAATGCGGGTCACGTAAAATGATGCAGCATAATATTGAAAATGAAGTGGCAGGTTACATCAAATGACACAACGGGCCACTTTATTTGATGCAGCAGGCCACATTAATTAATAAAAATGATGCAGCATATTACAAAATGATGTGGCGGGCCACATAAAATGATACGACATATCACATACAATCATGTGGCGGGCTAAATAAATGAAATTGAAGGCCACTAAAAATAATTCGGCATATCACAAAATGATGTGGCGGGCCATGTAAAATGATGCGGCATATTACAAAATGATGTGGCGGGCCACATAAAATGATACGACATATCACATAAAATCATGTGGCGGGATAAATAAATGAAATTGAAGGCCACTAAAAATAATTCGGCATATCACAAAATGATGTGGCGGGCCATGTAAAATGATGCGGCATATTACAAAATGATGTGGCGGGCCACATAAAATGATACGACATATCACATAAAATCATGTGGCGGGCTAAATAAATGAAATTGAAGGCCACTAAAAATAATTCGGCATATCACAAAATGATGTGGCGGGCCATGTAAAATGATGCGGCATATCACAAAATGATGTGGCGGGCCAGATAAAATGATACGACATATCACATAAAATCATGTGGCGGGATAAATAAATGAAATTTGAAGGCCACTAAAAATAATTCGGCATATCACAAAATCATGTGGCGGGCCATGTAAAATGATGCGGCATATTACAAAATGATGTGGCGGGCCAGATAAAATGATACGACATATCACATAAAATCATGTGGCGGGCTAAATAAATGAAATTTGAAGGCCACTAAAAATAATTCGGCATATCACAAAATGATGTGGCGGGCCATGTAAAATGATGCGGCATATTACAAAATGATGTGGCGGGCCACATAAAATGATACGACATATCACATAAAATCATGTGGCGGGCTAAATAAATGAAATTGAAGGCCACTAAAAATAATTCGGCATATCACAAAATCATGTGGCGGGCCATGTAAAATGATGCGGCATATCACAAAATGATGTGGCGGGCCACATAAAATGATACAACATATCACATAAAATCATGTGGCGGGCTAAATAAATGAAATTGAAGGCCACTAAAAATAATTCGGCATATCACAAAATGATGTGGCGGGCCATGTAAAATGATGCGGCATATTACAAAATGATGTGGCGGGCCACATAAAATGATACGACATATCACATAAAATCATGTGGCGGGATAAATAAATGAAATTGAAGGCCACTAAAAATAATTCGGCATATCACAAAATGATGTGGCGGGCCATGTAAAATGATGCGGCTATTGCATAACATTTTATGGTGGGCCACGTAAAATTATTCGGAAGACCACATAAAGTTATACGGCAGGGCCACGAAAATGGCATTGCGGGCCACTAAAAATAATGTGGCATATCACAAAATGATGTGGCGGGCCACATAAAAGACATTGCAGGCCACAAAAAATAATGCGGTATATCACAAAATGATGTGGCGGGCCATGTAAAATGATGCGGCATATTGCATAAAATTTTATGGTGGGCCACGTAAAATTATTCGGAAGACCACATAAAGTTATATGGCAGGGCCACAAAATGGCATTGCGGGCCACTAAAAATAATGTGGCATAATTACAAAATGATGTGGCGGGCCACATAAATGACATTGCAGGCCACGAAAAATTATGCAGCATATCACAAAATGAAGTGGCGGGCCACATAAAAGGAGATGGCACATCACATAAAATCATGTGGTGGGCCACATGAATGACATTGCGGGCCACAAAAAATAATTCGGCATATCAAAAAATGATGTGGCGGGCCATGTAAAATGATGCGGCATATTGCATAAAATTTTATGGTGGGCCACAAAAAATTATTCGGAAGACCACATAAAGTTATATGGCAGGGCCACAAAAATGGCATTGCGGGCCACTAAAAATAATGTGGCATATTACAAAATGATGTGGCGGGCCACATAAAAGACATTGCAGGCCACAAAAAATAATTCGGCATATCAAAAAATGATGTGGCGGGCCATGTAAAATGATGCGGCATATTGCATAAAATTTTATGGTGGGCCACGTAAAATTATTCGGAAGACCACATAAAGTTATATGGCAGGGCCACAAAATGGCATTGCGGGCCACT
Source organism: Entelurus aequoreus (assembly GCF_033978785.1). Taxonomy (NCBI): domain Eukaryota; kingdom Metazoa; phylum Chordata; class Actinopteri; order Syngnathiformes; family Syngnathidae; genus Entelurus; species Entelurus aequoreus. The sequence goes on along the minus strand of NC_084738.1, from coordinate 69,109,836 downwards.
AAAAATAATGTGGCATAATTACAAAATGATGTGGCGGGCCACATAAAAGACATTGCAGGCTACGAAAAATTATGCAGCATATCACAAAATGAAGTGGCGGGCCACATAAAGGACACGGCACATCACATAAAATCATGTGGTGGGCCACATAAATGACATTGCGAGCCACAAAAAATAATGCGGCATATCACAAAATGATGTGGCGGGCCATGTAAAATGATGCGGCATATTGCATAAAATTTTATGGTGGGGCCACGTAAAATTATTCGGAAGACCACATAAAGTTATATGGCAGGGCCACAAAAATGGCATTGCGGGCCACTAAAAATAATGTGGCATATTACAAAATGATGTGGCGGGCCACATAAAAGACATTGCAAGCCACGAAAAATTATGCAGCATATCACAAAATGAAGTGGCGGGCCACATAAAAGGACACGGCACATCACGTAAAATCATGTGGTGGGCCACATAAATGACATTGCGGGCCACAAAAAAATAATGCGGCATATCACAAAATGATGTGGCGGGCCACGTAAAATTATGCAGCATATCCCTGAAAATGATGTGGCAGGCTACATAAAATGACACGACGGGCCACTTTAAATGATGCAGCGGAACACATAAAATGATGCGGAAGGCCACATAAAATAAATACAAATGATGCAGCATATTACAAAATGAAGTGGTGGGCCACGTAAATTGATACGGCACATCACAAGAAATCATAAAGTTATATGGCAGGGCCACAAAAATGGCATTGCGGGCCACTAAAAATAATGTGGCATATTACAAAATGATGTGGCGGGCCACATAAATGACATTGCGGGCCACGAAAAATAATGCGGCATATCACAAAATTATGTGGCGGGCCACATAAAATGGAGTGGTGGGCCACTCTAATGACATTGCAGGCCACTAAAAATATGCAGCATATTACAAAATGATGTGGCGGGCCACATAAAATGATGCGGCGTATTACATAAAATGATGTGATGGGCTACAAAAAATGCCGTGACGGGCCAAATAAAACGACGCGACATCACATAAAATGATGCCACAGGCCACATGAAATTATGCGGCAGACCACAAAATGATGTGTCGGGCCACATAAATGACATTGCGCGTCAGAGAAAAGTATGCGGGATATCCTATGCAGTAGAATAATGTGGCCTATCACTGAAAATGAAACGGCAGGCCACATTAAATCAGTTCCCCCAGGTTTGTGTAGCTCATCTAGCCCGCGGGTGTCGTTGTGCAGCGTCAGACCACTTCCAAGCAGCGTTGCTCCTAAAGCCTCCATTTTTTTTCTGGACTGCAGCATCCTTGTCGGGCTGCGGCCCCACCCCAACCCTGGCCTGTGATGGCCTCCCACTCCCACTCCCACTCCCACTCCCACTCCCACTCCCACTCCCACTCACGCCACATTAAACATTTAGCGAGGCACTCTGGCTGCGTGCGACACGTCTTTCACAGCGCCGTGGAAAAAAAGGAGAAAAAGAACAACATGGGTGCACCTTCCACACGTTTGGCACACAAAGTCACATTCTGGCCTGTGCTATGTTACTTATAGTAACACACACACACACACACACACACACACACACACACACACACACACACACACACACACACACACACACACACACACACACACACGCAATAGGCAAAATCAGTGGCTCGGAAAGGCCAACTGTGTTCAGAGCAAGACCTGCATTAATCAATATTGATCTGGTGTGTGTGTGTGTGTGTGTGTGTGTGTGTGTGTGTGTGTGTGTGTGTGTGTGTGTGTGTGTGTGTGTGTGTGTGTGTGTGTGTGTGTGTGTGTGTGTGTGTGTGTGTGTGTGTGTGTGTGCGTTTTACTTATGCAACCCCGCTGCAGTCAAGTGTGACACAGCAGCAAGTGCATGGAATTTATTTCTTTTTTCTTTTTCTTTTTTAAGCCAAGCTGCTTTCAAGGCTTTAAATGTGCAGAAATTACCACAAAAAAATAAATAATAAAAACAAAAATAGAAAAAAAATTAAAATAAAAAAAATAAAAAATAAAAATATATATATATCACAGCATATCATAGCAGTCACCAATATGCCCCCTAGTGGCTGTGAGCTGTCATCTGCATGGCGGTGACATTATTGTGGGTCCCTCCAGGCTATTTTAAAATATTATTTTTCAAAAATTTTAATGGTAATAAATGTATATGTGTTATACTTCAGTGTAAAATAATCCTACAAGTACACATTTAGTCTGCTTACTCCCATTAAAAACTCAACACAAAATAACGTACTGTGATAAATTCCTTAAAAAAATGCGGTATCATAATGTTTTTTTTAATGCAATATCGGGATGTGACGTTCACGAACGAATCGAGTCTTTTTTATTTATTTTTTTCGAACATGTCCCTGTCAGGCAAATCCTATTGTTGATGTCGACGCCCACATCTGCTGTACATAACTGAATCGAGTCCATTGAACGGTTCTTTTAAGTCGGCTCTTTAGCGCCGGCCTAGTGGCCCTCTGGAGCGTTTTCAAAAAATGGGGGAAAAAAATGAGGGAAAAATATGTGTTTTTGTCCTACTAATTTTGGCGGTCCTTGAACTCTAGTTTGTTTACATGTACAACTTTCTCCGACTTTCTAAGACGTGTTTTATGCCATTCCTTTTTTTGGTCTCATTTTGTCCACCAAACTTTTTATACTGTGCGTGAATGCATAAAAGTGAGCTTTGTTGATATTAATGACGTGTGTGGAGCGCTAATCAGGCATATTTGGTCACTGCATGACTGCAAGCTAATCGATGCTAACATGCTATTTAGGCTAGCTGTATGTACATATTGCATCATTATGCCTCATTTCTAGGTATATTTAAGCTCTTTTAATTTATTTGAAGTCCTCTTAACTCAATTTATATTTGCATGTCTCATGACACATTATCTGTTTGTGATATTGGCTGCATTTCAGATAGTTGTTTGTCTTTCTAATGTTGTGTTGCCTTCATTATAACATTCATATAAGACTTTTAAAGTCATTTTGATAGTAGGCTAATATAGCTAATATAGACACTTACATCATGGGTTGCCTTCATTATAACACTTATATAAGGCTTTTAAAGTAATTTTGTTAGTAGTCTAATATAAACACATCATGTGTTGTCTTCATTATAACACTTATATAAGACTTTTAAAGTCATTTTGATAGTAGGCTAATATAGACACTTACATCATGTGTTGCCTTCATTATAACACTTGTATAAGACTTTTTAAAGTATTTTTGATAGTAGGCTAATATAGCTAATATAGACACTTACATCATGTGTTGCCATCATTATAACACTTATATAAGACTTTTAAAGTCATTTTGATAGTAGGCTAATATAGCTAATATAGACACTTACATCATGTGTTGCCTTCATTATAACACTTATATAAGGCTTTTAAAGTCATTTTGATAGTAGGCTAATATAGCTAATATAGACACTTACATCATGTGTTGCCATCATTATAACACTTATATAAGACTTTTAAAGTCATTTTGATAGTAGGCTAATATAGCTAATATAGACACTTACATCATGTGTTGCCATCATTAAAACACTTATAAGGCTTTTAAAGTCATTTTGATAGTAGGCTAATATAGCCAATATAGACACTTACATCATGTGTTGCCTTCATTATAACACTTATATAAGACTTTTAAAGTAATTTTGATAGTAGGCTAATATAGCTAATATAGACACTTACATCATGTGTTGCCATCATTATAACACTCATATAAGACTTTTAAAGTATTTTTGATAGTAGGCTAATATAGACACTTACATCATGTGTTGCCATCATTAGAACACTCATATAAGACTTTTAAAGTATTTTTGATAGTAGGCTATTATAGCTAATATAGACACTTACATCATGTGTTGCCATCATTATAACACTCATATAAGACTTTTAAAGTATTTTTGATAGTAGGCTATTATAGCTAATAATAGCTATAATAAGATAAATAAATTAAAAACATTTTCTTGAATAAAAAAGAAAGTAAAACAATATAAAAACAGTTACATAGAAACTAGTAATCAATGAAAATTAGTAAAATTAACTGTTAAAGGTTAGTACTATTAGTGGACCAGCAGCAGCACAATCATGTGTGCTTACGGACTGTATCCCTTGCAGACTGTATTGATCTATATTGATAGGAACCAGAATATTAATAACAGAAAGAAACAACTAGGGATGTCCGATAATGGCTTTTTGCCGATATCCGATATTCCGATATTGTCCAACTCTTTAATTACAGATACCGATATCAACCGATACAGTCGTGGAATTAACACATTATTATGCCTAATTTGGACAACCAGGTATGGTGGAGATAAGGTTTTTTTTTTTTTTTAATTAATAAAATAAAATAAGATAAATAGATTAAAAACATTTTCTTGAATAAAAAAGAAATTAAAACAATATAAAAACAGTTACATAGAAACTAGTAATGAATGAAAATGAGTAAAATTAACTGTTAAAGGTTAGTACTATTAATGGACCAGCAGCACGCACAATCATGTGTGCTTACGGACTGTATCCCTTGCAGACTGTAATGATATATATTGATATTAGGGGTGTGGGGAAAAATCGATTCGAATTTGAACCGTGATTCTCACGTTGTGCGATCCAGAATCGATTCTCTTTTTTTTTTTAAATCGATTTTTTTCAAACATTTTTTAAAAATGTTTTAATATTTTTTTATTTGCATTTTTATTTTTTAAATTTATCAATCCAACAAAACAATACACAGCAATACCATAACAATGCAATCCAATTTCAAAACCAAACCCGACCCAGCAACACTCAGAACTGCAATAAACAGAGCAATTGAGAGGAGACACAAACACGACACAGAACAAACCAAAAGTAGTGAAACAAAAATGAATATTATCAGCAACAGTATCAATATTAGTTACAATTTCAACATAGAAGTGATTAAAGATCCCTCATTGACATTATCATTAGACATTTATAATAAAAGAACAATAGTGTCACAGTGGCTTACACTTGCATCGCATCTCATAAGCTTGACAACACACTGTGTCCAATATTTTCAAAAAGATAAAATAAGTCATATTTTTGGTTCATTTAATAGTTAAAACAAATTTACATTATTGCAATCAGTTGATAAAACATTGTCCTTTACAATTATAAAAGCTTTTTACAAAAATCTACTACTCTGCTTGCATGTCAGCAGACTGGGGTAGATCCTGCTGAAATCTATGTATTGAATGAATAGACAATCCTTTTGAATCGGGAAAAAAAATTGTTTTTGAATTGAGAATCGTGTTGAATTGAAAAAAAAAATTGATTTTGAATCGAATCGTGACCCCAAGAATCGATATTGAATCGAATCGTGGGACACCCAAAGATTCACAGCCCTAATAGATAGGAACCAGAATGTTAAAGGCCTACTGAAAGCCACTACTAGCGACCACGCAGTCTGATAGTTTATATATCAATGATGAAATCTTAACATTGCAACACATGCCAATACGGCCGGGTTAACTTATAAAGTGCAATTTTAAATTTCCCGCTAAACTTCCGGTTGAAAACGTCTGCGCGTGACGTCAATAGTTAAATGGAAGTATTCGGACGCCATTGAATCCAATACAAAAAAGCTCTGTTTTCATCTCATAATTCCACAGTATTCTGGACAT
>NC_084738.1:69049143-69096643 GCF_033978785.1 Entelurus aequoreus | reverse complement strand
TATTATTAAATAGTAAATATACATTTTTTGAGCCTTTTTAGAGAAAATCATGTCATTGTAGTAAATTATGCAAATTACTCGATGATGTCATGGTGGCCACGCCCCCACCGCCACAGGTATCTTGGCAGTTTATGGGAAACACTGAAGCAACGAGGTTTTCCAAAATAAATCAAGTCAAATTATGGAAATAATTGCCAACATGGCACTGCCATATTTATTATTGAAGTCACTTTGTGCATTATTTTTTTTAACATGCCTCAAAACAGCAACTTGGAATTTGGGACATACTCTCCCTGAGAGAGCATGAGGAGGTTGAGGTGGGCGGGGTAAGCTCTGCTTCTTCCTACTCCTTTTCGAACATGTTGAATAGAGAAACTGGAAATTGTGATCCATCATGTTGCATGCATGCATGTTCCAAATAAACACAAACACAAACTCAACTCAAAGATCATCTCTATATGACAGCACTGTAGTGTTTTTAAGAATCTGCTGCAAAAATACAAGTCTTTTACAAGTTTTTTTTAACTGAACTCACGGGCCACCACTTGAATTGCCCAAATGATTGGAGAAAAAAAAGCGGACCTAAATTGGAACCTTGAGAAACACCACTAGTATAACAAATAAGCTGGAAAAAACGACTGCACAGGAAGTAAACAAGCTACAGCAACACCTTAGTTACATCAGTCACACTGCGGAAAAAAACGCAAAAAAAGGAGAGGACTTAAAGATGAGCCTTGAGGAACGCCTCAGTTATGTAAATCACGGGTTTGGGCCACAGTGTTCTGTTTGATAGCAAGGTTAAGATGTCAATGCAACGATTTGCTAATTTGTTAAAAATGGCTCAAGTGTTTCTAGGCATTTTCTGCAAAATTCTCTCCCAAACTCGGGGCTGATAGGTTGTCATTCCCGGGCGGGATTTGGCCCCCGGGCCAGCAGTTGAGTAGCCCTGCACTAAAGCCTCTGCAGCGGTCCGACCAGGGCTATGTGTGTCAACAAAGACTGCATGGGATTGTGGCAGTGGGGCAAAATGTAATTCCCTTTGGAGCGTTGTATTGCGTGTCTATCAAAGATTAGACCAAGTCCACGGCCACCCGGCGCAATATTTTTATGACCTAAGCGGATATTAGTACGCGTTTCCACCAAGAAGTGCAGCTCAGTTCAGTATGGAATGGTTTGGGTCGACTGTGAAATGTTTTGGTGGGATGGCGTATATCTTGACACGTACAGATGGGTAAGTAAAAATCCGGCCCGCTGAAACAATTTGGCAAGTTCCAACCAGTCCATCCATTTTCTGCTGCTTATGTGCTTCTCAAATGGTGGGTCGGACCCCCCGGGTAGGTGTCAGGGGAACGTGCGCGTGAGAGGCAATAACGTAATAGCATTATTAGTGTTAGTAAATAACTATCTTGACACATACAGATAAAAAAAAAGAAACATTAACTTCAGGGGGTGTGGAAAAAAATGTTGTCCCCCGGGTTGGGGGGCGTGACAGGAAATAATTGTGAACCACTACTCGAGGTCATTTTCGAACAAAGCAAGAATGCCTGATAGTAGAGATGTCAGATAATGGATTTTTTGCCGATATTGTCCAACTCTTAATTACCGATACCAATATCAACCGATACCGATACATACAGTCGTGGAATTAACGCATTATTATGCCTAAATTTGTTGTGATGCCCCGCTGGATGCATTAAACAATGTAACAAGGTCTACCAAAATAAATCAACTCAAGTTATTAGAAAAAATGCCAACATGGCACTGCCATATTTATTATTGAAGTCACTAAGTGCATTATTTTTTTCCAACATGCCTCAAAACAGCAGCTTAGAATTTGGGACATGCTCTCCCTGAGAGAGCCTGAGGAGGTTGGGTTATATATTGTAGCGTCCCGGAAGAGTTTTTGCTGCAAGGGGTTCTGGGTATTTGTTCTGTTGTGTTACGGTGCGGATGTTCTCCCGAAATGTGTTTGTCATTCTTGTTTGGTGTGGGTTCACAGTGTGGCGCATATTTGTAACAGTGTCAAAGGTGTTTATACGGTCACCCTCAGTGTGACCTGTATGGCTGTTGACCAAGTATGCATTGCATTCACTTGTGTGTGTGAAAAGCTGTAGATATTATGTGACTGGGCCGGCACGCAAAGGTAGTGCCTTTAAGGTTTATTGGCGCTCTGTACTTCTCCCTACGTCCGTCTACCACTCTGTACAGCTGCGTTTTAAAAAGTCATAAATTTTACTTTTTGAAACCGATACAGATAATTTCCGATATTACATTTTAAAGCATTTATCGGCTGATAATATCGGCAGTCCGATATTATCGGACATCTCTACCTGATGGTAAACGCTCAAACATAAAGTAAGGATCCACTTTTCCAAAAATGCGCCTATTTAAATTGGCTTTGTCATAGACATTGTACTGATTAGCATTAGCGATTTTACATGGCGATTTCAACATCTCTGAATTTGGTAATGAAAACTACAACTGAGATTACAATTAAAAAGTAAGCGACAATACTTGCAGTATAAACACTTTTACAGGGTGCAACATTACACTCGACTTTGACACTCAGCTTCATGGCAAAGACTACTTTCCTGTTCTGTGCACTACCTTAGAATGGCAACCGCATGCAAAGTCTACTATATAATACTTGCAAATGCGACTCAGAAATGTCATGAGAACACAAGGTGTAACTACCGGACATCACGGCTATCTGTGTTGGCCCTGCGATGAGGTGGCGACTTGTCCAGGGTGTACACCGCCTACCGCCCGAACGCAGCTGAGATAGGTGGGACAAGCGGTAGAAAATGGATGGATGGATATTACAAATGGATGTATTCTTAAACCATAAATATTTATTAACACACAAAAGTAGCAAAAATTGTATTGACTACCGGTATCGATTCCGGTTCTGACTTTGTTTAAATTGGTTACTCTTCCCTAAACACGGTGCAGCCCATTCATTGGTGGACTTCCAGGTGTAAAGAATACTAAAATACATCATCTTGTACCACTTTTTGGCATCTTTCTGTCCACACAGATCACGACACCCACACTCATGTGCCACGTATGTCCACCTTTTTGAAGTTCCCGCCACGCCACGCCGTCCGGATTAGATACATTTTTATAAATGATTGGAAGCCATGGAATATAGATTGAAGCCTTATTTTAACCAATTTGATTAATCGTAGCGGGAACCACACATGCACTGTGTAAGGGTCTTAGTGCCTCAATTAAAACAGCCATGGCAAAAAGAAAGATGTCCGCCTGTGTTGTATTATTGTCACCTCACAATGTCACGCTAGCGCTATCCAAATCCTACACATCGGGGTTTACCATTCCGGTCCAGTCCAAACCGTGCGGTGCTAAGATACGACAGTGTTTTTCAACCACTGATACAGTCTGGTGTGCCGTGGGAGAATATGTAATTTTACCTATTTGGGTTAAAAATATTTTTTGCAAACCAGTAATAATAATCTGCAAATGTGTCTGTGCTGTTTAGAGCTCGGCAGAGTAACCGTGTAATACTCTTCCACATCAGTAGGTGGCAGCAAGTAGCTAATTGCTTTGTAGATGTCGGGAACATGGTTTGTCTGGGAGACTCCCGGTATTCAGCGCCTCTACCGATAACCTCCCGGCAGAAATGTTCTCCCGACAAACTCCCGGTATTCAGCCGGAGCTGGAGGCCACGCCCCCTCCAGCTCAATGCGGACCTGAGTGGGGACAGCCTGTTCTCACGTCCGCTTTCCCACAATATAAACAGCTCGCCTGCCCAATGACGTCATAACATCTACGGCTTTTAGAGAGTAGAGTGCACAACTGCGCACACAACAAGGAGGCGAAGCAGAAGAACGAGGAAGATACAGACATGGCGACGCCGTCGCTAGATGAAGAAATACGCTTGCAAGTTCCAAAACGAATGGAAGCAAGAATTTCAGTTCGTCCAGGACAGTTCGAAGGGGAAGGGGTATGTTGCCTGTACATTTTGTAGAACAGACTTCTCCATTGAACACGGTGGCCGAAATGATATACTCATCATGAACGGAGAAGTTAAACAGAACAATGCTGCCATCTACTGGATAGCCTCCGGAACACTGAAATTCAAGTATTTATTTTATTTATATGTATAATAAAATAAATATATATATATATATATATGTGTGTGTGTGTGTGTGTGTGTGTGTGTGTGTGTGTGTGTGTGTGTGTGTGTGTGTGTGTGTGTGTGTGTGTGTGTGTGTGTGTGTGTGTGTGTGTGTGTGTGTGTGTGTGTGTGTGTGTGTGTGTGTGTGTGTGTGTGTGTGTGTGTGTGTGTGTGTGTGTGTGTGTGTGTGTGTGTGTGTATTAGGGCTGCAACTAACGATTAATTTGATAATCGATTAATCTGTTGATTATTACTTCGATTAATAATCGGATAAAAGAGACAAACTACATTTCTATCCTTTCCAGTATTTTATTGAAAAAAACCAGCATACTGGCACCATACTTATTTTGATTATTGTTTCTCAGCTGTTTGTACATGTTGCAGTTTATAAATAAAGGTTTATTTAAAAAAAAAAAAAAAAAAAAGCTTCTGCGCATGCGCATAGCATAGATCCAACAAATCGATGACTAAATTAATCGGCAACTATTTTTATAATCTATTTTAATCGATTTAATCGATTAGTTGTTGCAGCCCTAATATGTATATGTATGAAATACTTGAGTTGGTGAATTCTAGCTGTAAATATACTCTCCTCTTAACCACGCCCCGACCACGCCCCCGACCACGCCCCCCCGCCCCCCCCCCCCACCACCTCCTCCCGATATCGGAGATCTCAAGGTTGGCAAGTATGGTCTGATCACAATATGCAGATGACAGCGTGCAGGTCAAAAGGTATTTAATGCTTAAACCATAAACAAACAAAAGGCGTGTGCCGCTAAGAAAAAGGCATTGAAGCTTAGGGAAGGCTATGCAAAACGAAACTAAAACTGAACTGGTTGCAAAGTAAACAAAAACAGAATGCTGGACGACAGCAAAGACTTACAGCGTGTGGAGCAGACGGCGTCCACAAAGTACATCTGAACGTGACATGACAATCAACAATGTCCCCGCAAAGGATAGCGACAACTTAAATAGCCTCGATTGCTAAAACAAAACAGGGTGCGGGGAATAGCGCTCAAGGAAGACATGAAACTGCTACAGGAAAATACCAACAAAAGAGGAAAAGCCACCAAAATAGGAGTGCAAGACAAGAACTAAAACACTACACTAGGGCTGCAACTAGCGATTAATTTGATAATCGATTAATCTGTCGATTATTACTCCGATTAATCGATTATTAATCGGATAACAGAGACAAACTACATTTCTATCCTATCCAGTATTTTATTGAAAAAAAAACAGCATACTAGCACCATACTTATTTTGATTATTGTTTCTCAGCTGTTTGTAAATGTTGCAGTTTATAAATAAAGGTTTATTAAAAAATGTTTTAAAAGTTTTTTTAAGTTTTTAAATAAAAAAACAACAAAAAACTCTGCGCATAGCATAGATCCAACGAATCGATGACTAAATTAATCGGCAACTATTTTAATAATCGATTTTAATCGATTTAATCGATTAGTTGTTGCAGCCCTACACTACACACAGGGAGACAGCAAAAAACTCCAAATAAGTCAGGGGGTGATGTGACAGGTGGTGACAGTACACCTACTTTGAGACAAGTATAGTGATGCATGCTTAGTTATGGTTTAAATTCATATCCAACAATTGCGACAACGACTTTTTATTGTCAATATCGAGTTCACATTTTTTAAACGATTTTTTCCATGAAAAACATGTGCCTTTGCTCAAAAAAGGTTGAAAAACACTGAGATAAGACACAGGATAGTTGCATTTTTGATATGCGGTTCTCAGCCCACTTAGGTACCCTTCCTCTGTGTTGGTGTGTCAGCAGACGGGTGCCAAAAAACCGGTTGCTACGGAAACGCGTGCGTTTTTGTACAGGAGGCACGTAACCTAGAAGTGATTTGACTGTCCTCTTCCCTTCTTCTCAGGGGAGCTTTTTCAGTGGTGCGCAGATGTGTCAAGAAGTCGTCGGGACAGGAATACGCCGCAAAGATCATCAACACCAAGAAGCTGTCTGCACGAGGTAACGCCGACATGCTTTTGTTTTGTTTTGTCGCCGTCGAGGCGGGCGCACCCACTTGAAACGCAATACAACGCCTTGAGAAGATGTTTGTTTTATTTACTCCGCATTGAGGCCCTATTGCAGCAGTGTCAAAGTCAACTCAATGAATGATCTATGATATTTGATTAGTATTAGAAGCGGCCCGCAGGCCACAGCCACCTGCTGCTGTTTTGCACGCACCAATACTCCATCAGTGTTGGCGCTAGGAAATTTCAAAATGGGGGTCCCAGGTAGGGCTGGGAGATATGGCCTTTTTTTAATATCTCGATATTTTTAGGCCATGTCACGATACGCGATATATATCTCCATATTTTGCCTTAGCCTTGAATGAACACTTGATGCATATAATCACAGCAGTATGATGATTAAAACATTCTTCTTCATACTGCATTATTATATGCTACTTTTAAACTTTCATGCGGAGAGGGAAATGACAATTACCGTATTTTTCGGAGTATAAGTCGCACCGGCCGAAAATGCATAATAAAGAAGGAAAAAAAACATAAGTCGCACTGGAGTATAAATCGCATTTTTTGGGGAAATTTATTTGATAAAAGCCAACACCAAGAATAGACATTTGAAAGGCAATTTAAGATAAATAAAGAATAGTGAACAACAGGCTGAATAAGTGTACGTTATAAGAGGCATAAATAACCAACTGGTATGTTAACGTAACATATTATGGTAAGAGTCATTCAAATAACTACCGGTATAACATATAGAACATGCTATACGTTTACCTAACAATCTGTCACTCCTAATCGCTAAATCCCATGAAATCTTATACGTCTAGTCCAGTGGTCCCCAACCTTTTTGTAGCTGCGGACCGGTCAACGCTTGAAAATTTGTCCCACAGACCGGGGGGGGGGACAAAAAAAAAAAAAAAAAAAAGTTTTTTTTTTTTTTTTTTTTTTTTCATAAACAAATACAATCATGTGTGCTTACGGACTGAATCCCTGCAGACTGTATTGATCTATATTGATATATAATGTATATATTGTGTTTTTTATGTTGATTTAATAAAAAAATAAAAAAATCATTTTTATTTATTTATTTATTTTTTTTCTTGTGCGGCCCGGTACCAATCGGGCCAGCGGCCCGGTGGTTGGGGACCACTGGTCTAGTCTCTTACGTCAGTGGTCCCCAACCTTTTTGTAGCTGGGGACCGGTCAACGCTTGAAAATTTGTCCCACGGACGGGGGGGGGGGGGGATTTTTATTTATTTTTTATTTATTTATTTATTTATTTTTTTTCCCCATAAAGAAATACTATCATGTGTGCTTACGGACTGTATCCCTGCAGACTGTATTGATCTATATTGACATACACATACACAATATGTATATAACGTGTTTTTTATGTTGATTTCATTTAAAAAAAAAAAAAAAAAGAATTTTTAAATTTCTTTTCCGCGCCCCGGTGGTTGGGGACCACTGTCTTACGTGAATGAGCTAAATAATATTATTTGATATTTTACGCTAATGTGTTAATAATTTCCCACATAAGTCGCTCCTGAGTATAAGTCGCACCCCTTAGCGGCCAAACTATGGAAAAAAAACCTGTGACTTATAGTCCGTAAAATACGGTAAGTCAAGTTACCAGAAGTGTATTTATTAAACAGTTATTAAGCAGTGGCACAAACATTCATGTCATTTCAAAACAGAAAGTGCAAGATTGTCAGAGACATTTTGAAACAAGCTATGAGTGCACTTTTGTGCTTGATGTCACTAAGATGACATATCAAAACAACACTAAATTAAAGTGCACTTTTTGTACAGAACGCCACTACAATAGTTTAAGACAAAGTGCACTTTTGTGCATGATGTCACACAAGATATTTCAATAAGTGTCAAATAAAAATGAGCTGCATAATAGGAAATCAAATAGTGTATGTCCTTCGCTGTGTGGTAGGTTCCTGCGGATGTTATCTCCTTTTGTTGACTATTTTTTTCATACGGTGTTGTGGAAATGGTTGCCTCGGCATTTTGTTGGTGTGGCACCGACCGCAGATGTTGACATGCAGAGTTTCAAGCACTCTTCATTCTCTAGCGGGTGAATTTTTAAATGATGCTACATATTAGCAGTAATGCTACTTTTTGTAGCAACGCTTGACAAATTACGGTTGTCTGTTCGACATCTTCCCGCTTGAAGCCAAACCACCGCCAGACGATGGACCCCTGCTGTTTTTCTTGGGAATTAATTCTTCCTTCATTTGTTACCAGATTCGCACCTTCTTTCTCTCGTATCACCACAGCTAACGTTACCCATTCCGCTACCTCTCTGCTCCACGAGGGCGAATACGTATGTGACGTATGTAAGAAAGTGCGCTTGTTTTATGTCTCTGTGAGAAGGAGAGACTAGAAAGAGTGAGAAGAGCCTGTAGTGTAATGCCCGCAGCTAAAAGCAACTGCGTGAGAACGTATACTCGAATATCACGATATAGTCATTTTCTATATCGCACAGAGACAAACCCGCGATATATCGATATATCGCCCAGCCGTAGGTCCCACAGTAAATTTTTTGGTGTCCCACTTTTTGGTAAGCGTTTTGAAAACAAATGACAAATGCATGCATTATTCTGTTATATCTCACATTCTATATTGTGTTATGGAAAAAGGTTGTAATAAACTTGCTTAATTCATTAAAATAGTACAAAAGAAAACACATTTTTATGCATATGTAAATGTATTCAGTCATAAATAGAGATGTCCGATAATATCGGCCGATAAATGCTTTAAAATGTAATATCGGAAAGCATCTGTTTCACTTTGTGACTTCAATAATAAATATGGCAGTGCAATGTTGGCACTGTTTTCCATCACTAGAGTTGAAGTTGTTCTCTTATTTTGGAAAACCTTGTTTTTGATTGATTGATTGCAACTTATATTAGTAGATTGCACAGTACAGTACCTATTCCGTACAATTGACCACTAAATGGTAACACCCCAATAAGTTTTTCAACTTGTTTAAGTCGGGGTCCACGTTAATCAATTCATGGTAAAGTTACATTGTTTAAAGGCCTACTGAAAGCCACTACTACCGACCACGCAGTCTGATAGTTTATATATCAATGATGAAATCTTAACATTGCAACACATGCCAATACGGCCGGGTTAACTTATAAAGTGCAATTTAAAATTTCCCGCTAAACTTCCGGTTGAAAAACTCCTTTGGATATGACGTATGCGCGTGACGTAGCCAGTAGAACAGAGGTAAGGCTCCCCCATTGAGGCCAATACAAAAAGCTCAGTTTTCATTTCATAATTCCACAGTATTCTGGACATCTGTGTTGGTGAATCTTTTGCAATTTGTTTAATGAACAATGGAGACTGCAAAGAAGAAAGTTGTAGGTGGGATCGGTGTATTAGCGGCTGGCTGTAGCAACACAACAAGAGGACTTACTTGGATAGCAGACGCTCTAGCCGATGCTAGCCACCAACCGATGCTAGCCCATCTGTGATCGGGTGAAGTCCTTCGTCGCGCTGTCGATCGCTGGAACGCAAGTGAGCACGGGTGTTGATGAGCAGATGAGGGCTGGCTGGCGTAGGTGGAGCGCTAATATTTTTATCATAGCTCTGTTGCTAAGTTAGCTTCAGTGTTGTTAGCAACAGCATTAAGCTTTGCCAGGCTGAGAATTATTAACCGTGTAGTTACATGTCCATGGTTTAATAGTATTGTTGATCTTCTGTCTATCCTTCCAGTCAGGGATTTATTTATTTTGTTTCTATCTGCATTTGAGCCGGATGCTATCACGTTAGCTCAGTAGCTAAAGAGCTTCGCCGATGTATTGTCGTGGAGATAAGTCACTGTGAATGTCCGTTTCGCGTTCTCGACTCTCATTTTCAAGAGGATATAGTATCCGAGGTGGTTTAAAATACAAATCCGTGATCCACAATAGAAAAAGGAGAGAGTGTGGAATCCAATGAGACCTTCTACCTAAGTTACGGTCAGTGCGAAAAAAGATACACCCTGCACTGCCTCTCTAGTCCTTCACTCTAACGTTCCTCATCCACAAATCTTTCATCCTCACTCAAATTAATGGGGTAATCGTCGCTTTCTCGGTCCGAATCGCTCTAGCTGCATTGAAAACAATAGGGAAATATGAGGAGGAGAACAACTGACTACGTCACGCTACTTCCGGTAGGAGCAAGGCTTTTTTTTTATCAGAGACCAAAAGTTGCGAACTTTATCGTCGTTCTCTACTAAATCCTTTCAGCAAAAATATGGCAATATCGCGAAATGATCAAGTATGACACATAGAACGGATCTGCTATCCCCGTTTGAATAAAAACATTTCATTTCAGTAGGCCTTTAATGTATCCAGTGGGGCATCACAACTAGGGATGATACTCGAAACCGGTTTTCCCGGTTGTTTGATAAGAAAAGAACCGAGTCCTCGGACTCGAATCCCTTTTTGAGAACCGGTACCCGTTATCGAGACCACTACAGTAAAGGAAAAGAGTTGATTCTTTATTCGAATCCCGTCCCGACCAGAAATGCTCCGTGAGACATCACAAGAAATGGCGTCACGTAGCTCAGTCATTAGGCGCAGATAGCGAAAGCAGGAAAACAATGGACGGGAAAAAGTGTTCCAAGGTGTAATAAAGTTCAAAACAAAAGCTATAATCCATCGAATAACTTTACTGAGAGATTTTAGCAGGGTAAAACACATGACCAACACTTTTACGACCAACCGCAAACATAGCAACCAGGCTAGCAACGCACCTCGTTTACGGCAGCTGTCGCAACATTCTTAAAACAACCGCAGCACATACATATATATACAACATATCTCCCTTTTTTAACTTTTGTTTTTCTTTCCTTGTAAACAAAACAAAATCACACTGTAGATGTGTTGTTTGTCTAATTATAAATAATGCAGACGAGGCGTGTTGGCTGAGTTCTTGACGTTTACTTTCACAGCGTGGCAACATGCAACACTTTTCGGGGCTACCGCGCAAGCTCGTAACTCCCGTTGCATGCTGGGTAGTGTAGTTGTTATATTCTCTGGCTCATAACATTTTTCCCCCTATAAAGAAATAATGTTAACTCAATAAAGTGTATTTCTTTTTTTAGGTTTAACTTTTCATTTTTTAGCATTGTAACCACATTTGCAAACAACTTTTCTCTTCATAGAATTTTCTTTCAATAAAGAAATAAAGTGCAAAAATGTCAAAGCATCATAACAAACAGTTATGTCAAATAGCAGCAGAAGTGCACTTTTTGGAGAGCTGTATTTTCAGTTTTGTGCCCAAGGGACTGATTTTATTTAACACTATAGTATTATTTATACACCTATAGTGATCACAGAGACAGGTTGTTTTTGTGTTACTGTATATATTTGTTTTTTTGAAAAATCCCACTTAATATACTTTGGGTAACAACAGTTAATATTTATTTATTTTATTTTATTTTTTTAGGTGGGTAACAGTCAATATTTATTTATTTATTAGATTTTATTTTTTTTATTATATAATAAAAGTGAGCTTTTGTTAAACCAAATATTGTGTGTTTTTTTCCATATACAACAACCTATCTGGACTCCATAAGGAATCGGTTCGATAAGAGGATTCGATAATAGGCTCGAACTCGATAATTCCTTATCAAACATCATCCCTAATCACAACAAAATGAGGCATAATAATGTGTTAATTCCACAACGGTGTATATCGGTATCGGTTGATATCGGAATCGGTAATTAAGAGTTGGACAATATCGGCAAAAAAGCCATTATCGGACATCTCTAGTTATAAACATTCACTCACTCACTTCTTTCCTTCATGGCTCTAAACGTTTACCGCTGCCGGTATTTTTTTTCTATATTTGGATTATAATATTTTCAGAATGTGTTTGTTCTATTTTTGGCCAAAGTAAGACACAGAAAACAATATGAAGTTGTCTTTATTTTTTTTTTTAGTTTTAATGCCGTGATTTTAATAGTAATATGTGCACATATTTTTCCTCCATGCGGCCCCTGAGCTAAAATGAGTTTTGACACCCCTGCCCTGTTGAATGTAAACAACACAGTATGGTGCAGTGATGGGATACACACAGCAAGAAGCCACAACATTAGGTACAGCTGCAGGGTCCAATGAGACCTGATGCAAGACTTTAGCAATAATCGATGGTGCAATGCACCTTTTTATTAATGAACATATTATGGATGTAATCCTTTGTAGAAGATGAGGTGTACCTAATGCTGCGGGGACATTTCTGCTTGGCGTACAATTGAATTCAATCGTCGAGTCTTTTGATGCTTTTATTAATGCTCCTCTTTAACGGCGGCGTTGAATAACTCCTCGCCGATGTCAGCGGACATCCTCCGCGCCGCCGATTGATCAGAGTTTCTCGAAGGGGATTGGGGCGGCGCTCAGCCGAGAGTGAAATAAAAACCGCCGCAGCCGGGCAGGATGTGAATCAATGTAATTGTTGCCGTGGCGTCTCCATGTAGCACTGCAGCTCTCTCGGCTGAATTTTATATGGCGCCGCATCCGCAGCTCCACGCCCACGTGCACGTGCCTGCCTACTGCCATGTCGTAACCATGACGCGGCTGCCTCCGCTGGCTTGGCGAACCTAATTGCCTCCCCCCCCTCCCCCGCCCCCCCTCCTCCCTCCACCTCTAATTAGGCCTCCTCGCGAACATAACCATACACACGTCTGCCTTTGTTCTGTCAAAGTCTGTCTTTCACTCCTCTTCCTCACGGCCTCACTTGTCTTTGCGGTAAAAGGGGGATTGAGGTTAATCCACTTATGCTAAATGTATCTCATCAGCCACTAAGACCCCACAGATTCCTTAGGCGCCTCCCCGTTTGCCCCGTTATTGTCCGATGGTATGTGTGCACGCGTGAAGACGAACACTAATATAGCATGCATCTGCGAGCATACGGCAACTGTTCTCTGGCATGGCTCGCAAAGCAACTGTGGGCCAGAACATTAGGTACACCTAATGGGAACCGGCAGGAATAATCTGCTTCATGATACAGTGATTTACGGACTTAATTGGTTCTTGAACATGGTTTGTAAACCGTAAAGTTCCCCATAAGCATCAAAGCGACATAACAAGGGGGTAGGGCTGACCGGCGATATGCACCAAAACTGATATATATTAGGGATGTCCGATAATGACTTTTTGCCGATATCCGATATGCCGATATTGTCCAACTCTTTAATTACCGATACCGATATCAACCGATATATACAGTCGTGGAATTAACACATTATTATGCCTAATTTGGACAACCAGGTATGGTGAAGATAAGGTACTTTTTAAAAAAATGAATCAAATAAAATAAGATAAATAAATTAAAAACATTTTCTTGAATAAAAAAGAAAGTAAAACAATATAAAAACAGTTACATAGAAACTAGTGATTAATGAAAATTTGTAAAATTAACTGTTAAAGGTTAGTACTATTAGTGGACCAGCAGCACGCACAATCATGTGTGCTTACGGACTGTATCCCTTGCAGACTGTACTGATATATATTGATATATAATGTAGGAACCAGAATATTAATAACAGAAAGAAACAACCCTTTTGTGTGAATGAGTGTGAATGAGTGTAAATATGGGAAGGGAGATTTTTTGGGTTGGTGCACTAATTGTAAGTGTATTTTGTGTTTTTTATGTGGATTTAATAAAAAAACAAAAAAAACAAAAACAAAAAAAAAACGATACTGATAATAAAAAAAACGATACCGATAATTTCCGATATTACATTTTAACGCATTTCTCTAATATATATGATAAATATCGGTATTTTAAACAAAATGTGTGTTTAGTTTAAACTCAACTAGAGATCTCTAGTAATGATACTGTAATGATACCAAGTACGGGAGCGTATCTAGTAGTTTATTACCACCAGGTGTGAATGAATGACGGGTTTTCACTAGAGATGTCCGATAATATCGGACTGCCGATATTATCGGCCGATAAATGCTGTAAAGACCATTGAGTGTCTTTATAACCGCACCTTGAAAGTTCTAGACAAGAAGAGTATACGATATCATCATTGCCAAATTTTAACCAAATACAATATTTTAAGTTTTACCAATTTTATTTTGTTACACACAGTCAAACTGGTTTTTAAATGCTTGTATAACTCTGCTCCCCAATTGCTCTGCCAAGCAATTACAAGACTGCAAAGTGGTACCAGATCTACCACCCGAGCAGTGTCAAAAGGCAACTGTTGTGTTCCATTCCGTAGAACATCTTTTGCCCAGACTGCCTTTTCAATAAAAGGACCACAACTATGGAACTCTTTGCCGGACACTTTGAAAAGTATACCTGCACTTGTCACTTTCAAAAAACAAACACAATTATGGCTAGTTGAGCAACAATCGTGTTCCCATGTTTAGTTTTTACTCATTTTTACTAATTGGTTTTTATCTAGTCTGCACTTTGTCTGTGTTATTATTATTATTGGCTTTTATCTAGTTTGCACTTTGTCTGTATTATTACTATTATTATTGGGACGGTATAGCTTGGTTGGTAGAGCGGCCGTGCCAGCAACTTGAGGGTTGCAGGTTCGATCCCCGCTTCCGCCATCCTAGTCACTGCCGTTGTGTCCTTGGGCAAGACACTTTACCCACCTGCTCCCAGTGCCACCCACACTGGTTTAAATGTAACTTAGATATTGGGTTTCACAATGTAAAGCGCTTTGAGTCACTTGAGAAAAAGCGCTATATAAATGTAATTCACTTCACTTCACTTCACATTATCATTATTATCAACTCATTCTATTTTTTATTTTCCTATTTTAAATGGATGGATGGATGGATGGATCTGTGTTGTTGTTGTTGTTGTTGGGGACAAGTGTTGTAAATTAGCTTTGGCTACAAACACTGTGATGCATGCATCGGATAACTGTTTCAGATGTCTACGTTTTTGTATCGGTCCCTATTTCAAATAAACCTCTATAAAAAAATTTAAAAAATGTAATATCGGAAATTATCGGTATCTGTTTCAAAAAGTAAAATGTATGACTTTTTTAAAACGCCGCTGTGTACACGGACGTAGGGAGAAGTACAGAGCGCCAATAAACCTTAAAGGCACTGCCTTTGCGTGCCGGCCCAGTCACATAATATCTCCGGCTTTTCACACGCACACAAGTGAATGCAAATCATACTTGGTCAACAGCCATACAGGTCACACTGAGGGTGACCGTATAAACAACTTTAACACTGTTACAAATATGCGCCACACTGTGAACCCACACCAAACAAGAATGACAATCACATTTCGGGAGAACATCCGCACCGTAACAGAACAAATACCCAGAACCCCTTGCAGCACTAACTCTTCCGGGACGCTACAATATACAGCCCCCGATACCACCTCAACCCCGCCCACCTCAACCTCCTCATGCTCTCTCAGGAAGAGCATGTCCCAAATTCCAAGCTGCTGTTTTGAGGCATGTTTAAAAAAAAAAAAAATGCACTTTGTGACTTCAATAATAAATATGGCAGTGCCATGTTGGCATTTTTTTTTTCCATAACGTGAGTTGATTTATTTTGGAAAACCTTGTTACATTGTTTAATGCATCCAGCGGGACATCACAACAAAATTAGGCATAATAATGTGTTAATTCCACGACTGTATATAACGGTATCGGTTGATATCGGTATCGGTAATTAAGAGTTGGACAATATCGGATATCGGCAAAAAAGCCATTATCGGACATCTCTGAACTCAACACCACGTTACTGCAATGGCGAGCCGTGCGTTTCCCACCTAGGCCTTCGGTGATGTCAGTCTTCAGTGATTTCCTCTCAAAATACCATAATTGAAGTCACCACATGACCATTGCTGGAGAAATACTTACGCGCTACTGGGCATTGAAGTACCTCAACAGTGTACAAAACAGTTTTTTTTTTCTGCCGCATTTAAAAATCTATAAACCCAGGGCAGCACGGTGGAACAGGGGTTAGTGCATGTGCCTCACAATACAAATGTCCTGAGTAGTCCTGAGTTCAATCCCGGGCTCGGGATCTTTCTGTGTGGAGTTTGCATGTTCTCCCCGTGACTGCGTGGGTTCCCTCCGGGTACTCCGGCTTCCTCCCACCTCCAGAGACATGCACCTGGGGATAGGTTGATTGGCAGCACTAAATTGGCCCTAGTGTGTGAATGTTGTCTTGTCTATCTGTGTTGGCCCTGCGATTAGGCCGCGACTTGCCCAGGGTTTAGTGTATATTGTAGCCCGGAAGAGTTAGGGCTGCAAGGGATTCTGGGTATTTGTTCTGTCGTGTTTATGTTGTGTTGCGGTGCGGATGTTCTCTCGAAATGTGTTTGTCATTCTTGTTTGGTGTGAGTTCACAGTGTGGCGCATATTTGTAACAGTGTTAAAAAAATTTATACGGTCACCCTCAGTGTGACCTGTATGGCTGTTGACCAAGTATGCCTTGCAGTGTGTCTGCCGAAGCCACATACAACATAGGGTGTTTGTATGGTGAAAAAGCGGACGCGACGACAGGTTGTAGAGGACGCTAAAGGCAGTGCCTTTTAGGCACGCCCTCAATATTGTTGTCCGGGAGAAATTCGGGAGATTTTCGGGAGGGGTACTGAAATTCGGGAGTCTCCCGGAAAAATCAGGAGGGTTGGCAAGTATGGCTTTAGGACATGGCTAGCCAGCTAGGGCTAACGTCTAGCCGCAGTCTGCTGTGTTTTAGCTACTTCTAAATCACTAAATCTCGTCTCCATGGCGACAAACAAAGTGAGTTTCTTATAAGTATCATCCCTGCAGGACAAGGAATAGCTAAACATGCTTCACTACACACCGTAGCTCACCGGCGTCACAATGTAAACAAACAATGTAAACAAACGCCATGGGTGGATCTACACCTGACATCCACTGTAATGATACCAAGTACAGGAGCGTATCTAGTCGACACTACTATGATTACATCAATATTTTTTAGCATCTTTTTTCGTTTAAAAAAAAAAAGGTTTATTATGTTTATAAACTCAGGAAATGTGTCCCTGGACACATGAGGACTTACATTATGACCAATGTATGATCCTGTAACTACTTGGTATCGGATCGATAACCAAATTTGTGGTATCATCCAAAACTAATGTAAAGCATCCAAACAGAAGAATAAGTGATTATTACATTTTAACAGAAGTGTAGATAGAACATGTTGAAACCCGGAAGTAAGCAGATATTAACAGTAAATGAACAAGTAGATTATTAATCCATTTTCTACCACTTGTCCTTAATAATGTTGACAAAATAATAGGTAGATAAATGACACAATATGTTACTGCATAAGTCAGCAGACTAATTAGGAGTCTTTGTTTGCTTACTACTAAAATAAAAGTTGTCTTGTATGTTCACTATTTTATCTAAGGACAAAATTGCAATAAGAAACGTATGTTTAATGTAGGGCTGCAACTAACGATTAATTTGATAACCGATTAATCTGTCGATTATTACTTCGATTAATCGATTAATAATCGGATAAAAGAGACAAACTACATTTCTATCCTTTCCAGCTTTTTATTTAAAAAAAAAACAGCATACTGGCACCATACTTATTTTGATTATTGTTTCTCAGCTGTTTGTAAATGTTGCAGTTTATAACTAAAGATTTATTTTTATATATTTTTTTAAAAGCCTCTGCGCATGCGCATAACATAGATCCAACGAATCAATGACTAAATTAATCGGCAACTATTTTTATAATTGATTTTAATCGATTTAATCGATTAGTTGTTGCAGCCCTAGTTTAATGCTAGAGATGTCCTATCGGCCGATAAATGCTTTAAAATGTAATATCGGAAATTATCGGTACCGGTTTCAAAATTATCAGTTTCGGTTTCAAAAAGTAAAATGTATGACTTTTTAAAACGCCGCTGTGTACACGGACGTAGGGAGAAGTACAGAGCGCCAATAAACCTTAAAGGCACTTCCTTTGCGTGCCGGCCCAATCACATAATATATGCGGCTTTTACACGCACACAAGTGAATGCAAGGCATACTTGGTCAACAGCCATACAGGTCACACTGAGGGTGACCGTATAAACAACTTTAACACTGTTACAAATATGCGCCACACTGTGAACCCGCACCAAACAAGAATGACAAACACATTTCGGGAGAACATCCGCACCGTAACATAAACACAACACAACAAATACCCAGAACCCCTTGCAGCACTAACTCTTCCGGAACGCTACAATAAACACCCCCCGCTACCCCCTACCCCTCCAACTCAACCCTGCCCACCCCAACCTCCTCATGCTCTCTCAGGGAGAGCATGTCCCAAATTCCAAGCTGCTGTTTTGAGGCATGTTAAAAAAAATAATGCACTTTTTGACTTCAATAATAAATATGGCAGTGCCATGTCGGCATTTTTTTCCATAACTTGAGTTGATTTATTTTGGAAAACCTTGTTACTTTGTTTAATGCATCCAGAGGGGCATCACAACAAAATTAGGCATGACTGTATATATCAGTATCGGTTGATATCGGAATCGGCAATTAAGAGTTGGACAATATCGGATATCTCTATTTAATGCCATTTTTTGTGGTCTCCTTAGAAAATTTTGAAAGTATGGAAATAGATTTTGGTAGCGGTACCAAAATATTGGTATCGGGACAATACTAGTTCGTACACAGACATGTTTCGCACATGAAGGCACATTTGGCTCAATCTAAAAGTTTGTAAATCCAAAAAGTTTGCAAATAGAGGGTTTCATAAATCGAGGTTTCACTATAATAATAAAGTAAGGGACAAAATGTTTTAAAGTCCCTTTGGTCATAAAGGTTGCATCCGTGCCCAGGGAGCGTGGCTTATAAAGGGGCGGGGTCATGGACGCACCCCAGGGGGCCAGAAGTAGACACAATGGAGTGCCAGTAGCGTAGTGCAGTGACATGCACCTACATGCACGGCAAACACAAACATGCACGCTTCACCCAGCGACTTACTCGCAGGCAGGCGCTGCATGAGCAGGCATCCTGCCCGCGAGGATTTGACTGGGTTTTTTTTTAGCCGGATGGGGCGTGAGTGACCTCACGCGTGGCCTGGTGGGTAAGTCGCTCAAAGCTCTGGTAAACACTGCAGTAATCTGAGGAGAGGGGAGGGTGGGGGGGGGCAGCAAGGCGAAGAGAAGTGAGGTTACTTCTTTTTTTTTTCTGTTTTGCTGTAGGATCTTCCTGCCCGCGGTTATTTAGGTGGTAGCTTCTGAGTGTAGACAGAAGACCAGCGGGGGATGTAGTGTACATATGCCCACAAGTCACAACATTACACACGTGCTCACAGAGCAAATGCTCTATCAAAAATGCTGCATGGTGTTTTTTATCTATTTAAAAACCCTTATGTGGTATCACAAAGGCAATTGCAATTGTACATGAAAACATATTTACTTCTTTAAAAAAAAGAAACATTTTAAAAGAAGTTAGAAATAAAATAGTCCTATTTTTACAAAAACAGTCATCTTAAAAAAAAAAAAAAAAGGCATAAAAATAATTAAATAGAGATGTCCGATAATATCGGCCGATAAATGCTTTAAAATATAATATCGGAAATTCTCGGTATCGGTTTCAAAAAGTAAAATGTATGACTTTTTAAAACGCCGCTGTGTACACGGACGTAGGGAGAAGTACAGAGCGCCAATAAACCTTAAAGGCACTTCCTTTGCGTGCCGGCCCAATCACATAATACAGTGTTTCCCACACATTCATTTATTTGTGGCGGCCCGCCACGAAAGAATTACGTCCGCCACAAATAAAATAAAATAAATTTTTTTTTAATTTTTTGGTCCTGTCCAGCTTCTCAGGCAAATCATATAGTTGATGTAGATGCCCATATAGGCTGTTCAGATTTACGTTACAAAATAGAAGTGTAGGATACTTCTCTTGTTGCCTTATTTGTATTTGACCACTACTGTTTTCTGTTTATTTGTTACTGACTGTGGCAGGACACCTCTGCCTCTGTTTCACTTTATGTTGCTGGTAAATAATATGGTTGTAGTAGTAGGCTAAAGTTAAATTATTTAGTATGCACTATTTAAAGGGGCAGAGCTTTCAGAGACATTTTAGCTTTTATATTTTATAAGATATTTTTTGTAAGAACCACAATTAATAAATATATTTCAGTGAATAACTTATTGTTCAAATCTGTATATAAATATGTACATAAAGTATTGTAATTATATTGTAAAATGGATGGATGGACATTTAAAACAAAACTGTTATTAATTAGTAAGTATACATTTTTTGAGCCTTTTTTAGAGAAAATCATGTTGTAGTAAATTATGCAAATTACTCGATGTCATGGTGACCACGCCCATAGCCACGCCCCCACCGCCACAGGTATCTTGGCAGTTTATGGGAAACACTGTAATATCTACGGCTTTTCACACACACAAGTGAATGCAATGCATACTTGGTCAACAGCCATACAGGTCACACTGAGGGTAACCGTATAAACAACTTTAACACTGATACAAATCTGCGCCACACTGTGAACCCACACCAAACAAGAATGACAAACACATTTCGGGAGAACATCCGCACCGTAACACAACATAAACACAACATCAACACAACAGAACAAATACCCAGAACCCCTTGCAGCACTAACTCTTCCGGGACGCAACAATATACACCCCCCACTACCCCCTGCCCCCAACTCAACACCGCCCCCACAACCCTGCCCACCTCAACCTCCTCATGCTCCTTAAGGGAGAGCATGTCCCAAATTCCAAGCTGCTGTTTTGAGGCATGTTAAAAAAAAGAATGCACTTTGTGACTTCAATAATAAATATGGCAGTGCCATGTTGGCATTTTTTTTCCCCCATAACTTGAGTTGATTTATTTTGGAAAACCTTGTTACATTGTTTAATGCATCCAGCGGGGCATCACAACAAAATTAGGCATAATAATGTGTTCATTCCACAACTGTATATAACGGTATCGGTTGAATCGGTAATTAAGAGTTGGACGATATCGGACATCGCCCCCAATATTGTTGTCTGGGTGGAAATCGGGAGAAATTCGGGAGAATGGTTTCCCCGGGAGATTTTCGGGAGGGGCACTGAAATTCGGGAGTCTCCCGGGAAAATGGGGAGGGTTGGCAAGTATGACTGGGAGACGCAACTACTCTGTATGTCTCCCTACGTCCGTGTACCACTACGTACAGCGGCGTTTTAAAAAGTCATACATTTTACTTTTTGAAACCGATACCGATAATTCCCGATATTACATTTTAAAGCATTTATCGGCCAATAATATCGGCAATCTCTAAATATAATATAACTACAGTAATTTTATGAAATGTAGTAGTAATATACAAAATTTACATTGGAGAGCAGTATTTCTGAGTTGCTTCTGCGTCAAACACACCATCAGCAGCTTCTCCATTTTTTAGTGGATAAATGTCCGCCTTTTTTAGATGTCATTTGAACGTCCTTTGCTGGCTCCTTCTCGCGTCCGTGTGGCGCTTCACCAAGTCTGCTACACAAAACACCTACGTTTCCGTAGCAACCATGTTTTTGATTTATTTCTTAAATTCAATGAACATCGTCAACTTCTTCTTCTCAGCACTATCATTCACACTCACTTTCTCCCTTCCCACGGTGGAAAAAAACATTGTCGATTTTTAGCTGCTAGCGAGTCACATTAGTTAAAATTCCTTCAGTTTAATCCTCATTTTGCCGTCATTTTTTTCCAGTGTTTGGCCCTCGTAGCCCTTTCTTACAGACGGGATAGCATTTATTAGCTGAAGACCCACAGGACACGTACTGTACGAGGCAAGAATTCACTGTTAATTATGGAATTAGGGACCGTCCACAAATTACCGTCGCCTCCCACATGTTATTCGAGTACTCTGCACTCACACTTTTGGGCACAGCGTTGCCCAAAAGTGGATCATAAGATCGTCCGTGGCGTAAGATGGCTGCGGGGCCCACCCCCTGGCGAGGCAGATGGCCAATTAGAGAGCAGCAGGAAGTGGCGGTGTAATTACCCTCCATCCCTCGCTTTTCCTGTCGTCTTCCAGCACGCTCGCGCACCAAACAAATGGGGGGAGATTGAATGAATTAGTGAGTGGTGCAGTGACACTGCACCATGCAGGGCAGATGGGCCACACACACACACACACACACATGCACACACACACACACACACACACACACACACACACACACATACTGGTTATCCTTTGGAATGGGGACCAAGTTTTTGATCATGACTTGTGGGGACCACCCTTTCTACAGGTTGTGGAGGCATAACAAAAATGGTGTAAACTGGCCACTGCCCACTTAGCTCATACACGCCTTTAAATCTCTGGATTGATGAAGTAATGTGCTGATCATTCTTACTGGGGACCCTGGGGGAAAAGAGTTAATATGGTTCTTGGGGACCAATTTTAAATAATTTTGCTTAATTCACAGAAATTTGTACGTGACTACTGAGGACCATTTATTTAAAAAAATAAATAAAATAAATAAAAAATACAGCAGTACAGCTGTCCTCTTATAGGAAGTTTCACCACTTAAAGGCCTACTGAAACACACTACTACGCAGTCTGATAGTTTGTACATCAATGATGAAATCTTAAAGGCCTACTGAAATGAATTTTTTTTATTTAAACGGGGATAGCAGATCCATTCTATGTGTCATACTTGATCATTTCGCGATATTGCCATATTTTTGCTGAAAGGATTTAGTATAGAACGACGACGATAAAGTTCGCAACTTTTGGTCTCTGATTTTTTAAAAAAAAGCCTTGCCTGTACCGGAAGTAGCGTGACATAGTCGGTTGTTCGCCTCTTCGTATTTTCCTATTGTTTTCAATGCAGCTACAGCGATTCGGACAGAGAAAGCGACGATTACCCCATTAATTTGAGCGAGGATGAAAGATTTGTGGATGAGGAACGTTAGAGTGAAGGACTAGAATGCAGTGCAAGACATATCTTTTTTCGCTCTGACCGTAACTTAGGTACAAGCTGGCTCATTGGATTCCACACACTCTCCTTTTTCTATTGTGGATCACGGAGTTGTATTTTAAACCACCTGGGATACTATATCCCCTTGAAAATGAGAGTCGAGAACGCGAAATGGACATTCACAGTGACTTTTATCTCCACGACAATACATCGGCAAAGCTCTTTAGCTACTGAGCTAACGTGATAGCATCTGGCTCAAATGCAGATAGAAACAAAATAAATGAATCCCTGACTGGAAGGATAGACAGAAGATCAACAATACTATTAAACCATGGACATGTAACTACACGGTTAATAATTCTCAGCCTGGCAAAGCTTAACAATGCTGTTGCTAACGACGCCATTGAAGCTAACTTAGCAACCGGACCTCACAGAGCTATGATAAAAACATTAGCGCTCCACCTACGCCAGCCAGCCCTCATCCGCTCATCAACACCCGTGCTCACCTGCGTTCCAGCGATCGACGGCACAACGAAGGACTTCACCCGATCATCCGTGCGGTTAGCGGCTAGCGTCGGCTAGCGTCGGCTAGCGCGTCTGCTATCCAAGTAAGTCCTCCTGGTTGTGTTGCTGCAGCCAGCCGCTAATACACCGATCCCACCTACAACTTTCTTCTTTGCAGTCTCCATTGTTCATTAAACAAATTGCAAAAGATTCACCAACGTAGATGTCCAGAATATTGTGGAATTTTGAGATGAAAACAGAGCTATTTTGTATTGTTTTCAATGGGGTACCGATACTTCTGTTTCACTGGCTACGTCACGCGCATACGTCATCATCCAAAGGCGTTTTCAACCGGAAGTTTAGCGGGAAATTTAAAATTGCACTTTATAAGTTAACCCGGCCGTATTTGCATGTGTTGCAATGTTAAGATTTCATCATTGATATATAAACTATCAGACTGCGTGGTCGCTAGTAGTGGCTTTCAGTAGGCCTTTAACATTGCAACACATGCCAATACGGCCGGGTTAACTTATAAAGTGCAATTTTAAGCACTACATGCTTCCATCTGTTGAAAAGCTCTATGGAGATTATTTAATTTTCCAGCATGATCTGGCACCTGCCCACAGTGCCAAAACCACCAGTAACTGGTGTACTGACCATGGCATTACCGTCCTCCATTGGCCTGCCAACTCCCCTGACCTGAACCCCATAGAGAATTTGTGGGGTATTGTGAAGAAGAAGCTGAAAGACACCAGACCCAATAATGCAAATGAGCTAAATGCCGCTATTGAAGCATCCTGGACATCCATAACACCTCAGCAATGCCACAGGCTGATTGCCTCCATGCCACGCCGCAATGACGCAGTAATCCGTGCAAAAGGATTCCCAACCAAGTACTGAGTGCATTAATTGACATTTTCAAATGTTTGATTTTGTTTAGCTGTTATAAATCTTTTTTTTTTTTTTTACTTGGTCTGAGGAAATATTCTAATTTTTTTAAGATGGGATTTTTGAGTTTTCTTAAACTGTATGCAATATTAAAATAATAAAAGGCTTGCAATATTTCAGTTGATGTGTATTGAATCCAGAATGGATGACGTTTTTTTTTAAAAATTGCATTACAGAAAATAAAGAACTTTATCACAATTAGGGCTGCAACTAACGATTAATTTGATAATCGATTAATCTGTCGGTTATTACTTCGATTAATCGATTAATAATCGGATAAAAGAGACAAACTATATTTCTATCCTATATAGTATTTTTTTGAAAAAAACAACAACAGCATACCGGCACCATACTTATTTTGATAGTTTCTCAGCTGTTTGTAAATGTTGCAGTTTATAAATAAAGAAAATAATTAATTAAAAAAAAAATAAAAATCTCTGCGCATAGCATAGATCCAACGAATCGATGACTAAATTAATCGGCAACTATTTTAATAATCGATTTAATCGATTAGTTGTTGCAGCTCTAATCACAATATTCTAATTTTCTGAGACAGTCCCAGTGTTTCCCACACATTTATTTATTTGTGGCGGCCCGCCACGAAAGAATTGCGTCCGCCACAAATAAAATATATATATATATATATTTTTTTGTTGTCCTGTCCAGCTTCTCAGGCAAATCATATAGTTGATGTAGATGCCCATATAGGCTGTTCAGATTTACCGTAATTTCCGGACTATAAGCCGCTACTTTTTCCCCTCGTTCTGGTCCCTGCGGCTTATACAAGGGTGCGGCTTATTTACGGCCTGTTCTTCTCCGACACCGACGAAGAGGATTTCGGTGGTTTTAGTACGCAGGAGGAAGACGATGACACAATGATTAAAGACTGACTTTTCATATACCGGTAGGCTGGTTATTTTGATAACGTACAGGTGAGCACTTTGTATTACTTTGCACCGTTGTATTATTTGTACTCTGCACGAATGCTGTTCGCCATGTCAAAGATGTGAAAGTTTGATTGAATGATTGAAAGATTTATTGTTAATAAATGGGACGCTTTGCGTTCCCAAACAGTCATCTCTGTCCCGACAATCCCCTCCGTGGTAGCAGGAACCCCTATATACTACGCTAATTACACATCAAAACCCTGCGGCTTATAGTCGGGTGCGGCTTATATATGGAGCAATCTGTATGTTCCCCTAAATTTAGCTGGTGCGGCTTATAGTCAGGTGCGGCTTATAGTCCGGAAATTACGGTACTTTACAAAAGAGAAGTGTAGGATACTTCTCTTTTTGCCTTATTTGTATTTGACCACTACTGTTTTCTGTTTATTTGTTCATGACTGTGGCAGGACACCTCTGCCTCTGTTTCACTTTATGTTGCTGGTAAATAATATGGTTGTAGTAGGAGGCTAAAGTTAAATTATTTAGTATGCACTAATTAAAGGGGCAGAGCTTTAAGAGACATTTTAGCTTTTATATTTTATAAGATATATTTTTTGCAAGAACCACAATTAATAAATATATTTCAGTGAATAACTTATTGTTCAAATCTGTATAAAAATATGTACACAAAGTGTTGTAATTATATTGTAAAATGGATGGATAGATGGACGTTTAAAACAAAACTGTTATTATTAATTAGTAAGTATACATTTTTTGAGCCTTTTTAGAGAAAATCATATTTAAAAAAGCTTAAAAATCACTTAGGCATCTTCAGAATGGATCTGACTGTCATTTAAAAAGGTTTCCCTTTAGGGGACCTGTTTTTTTTGTCCCCATACCATCAGAGGTCCCCTAAAGGTGTGTAAACAGAGCGATGTCCCCATTAAGTCAGCATTGCCAGAACACACACACACACACACACACACACACACACACACACACACACACACACACACACACACACACACACACACACACACACACACACACACACACACACACACACACACACACAGAGGAGAGCTTGTGATCCTCTCCTCGCAAATGCATGCTGCATGTAATCTTCTCTCCTTTTCGCTGTCTGTCTCGGCGTCCTGCGTCAGAGGCGTAATAAGAAGGTACAGGTCTCTCCCTCGTTCTCCGGCATTCCTCCCTGGGGGGGGGGGGGGGGGGGGGGGGGCGGCGAAAGGGGCTCGTCTTTACACCTTGCAGGGGAAAAAGCTCCGAAATGAACTCCAAAACTGCAAGCTGCGGCTTTAAAATGTTTCCGACGTCGCAACAGGTTGGGCAGAAAAGCCACATGACAGCTGGAGACTGCACGGAGGATGGTGGTGGTGGTGGTGGTGGTGGTGGAGGAGGGTTGTTGTTGTTTTGTCTGTCATGTTCTCTTCTTATGCTGTCACATATTTTGTCGCATTCCTTGTCGGCCCAGGTGATCAGCACCGGAATGTGAATTCTGTCCGCAGTGACGAGATGAATGCAAATGTTCTGCTCTCTATGGAGGCGCATTTAGCTGCACCGTCGTGCGACAACCTGCGTTCATACGGGATCCAGTTACCTACCGCGTGTCACCTCTGACCTCAGCTGCATGGTTTCGTGGTACCATGGCCGGGGTACCAGGAAGAAGTGCGCTCCTGTTCCGATCAACACGTACTAACTACCTGGGCTTGCGGCGGTACTTGGGTTTGTGGTCAAATTGTTGTGCGACGCTGTAGAGGAATACCAAGTTCTCATTAAATAGGAGCAGGAAATACGAAACACAAAAGCAGTGAAGTTGGCACGTTGTGTAAATGGTAAATAAAAACAGAATACAATGATTGGCAAATCCTTTTCAACTTATATTCAATTGAATGGACTGCAAAGACAAGATATTTAAAAATGAAATAACATTGTTTAAATATTTGAACTATAGACAAAAATAACATCATTTTAACTATAGACAAAATAGATGTAATTTGAACTATAGACACAAATAACATTGTTTTAATTATAGACAAAATGTACGTAATTTGAACTACAGACAAAAAACAATTATTGACAAAATGAATGTAATTTGAACTATAGACAAAATTAATGTAATTTAAACTATAGACAAAAAACATTGTTTTAACTATGGACAAAAGGAATGTAATTTGAACGAAGGACAACAATAACATTGTTTTAACTATAGACAAAATGAATGTAATTTGAACTATAGACAAAACTAACATTGTTTTAATTAGACAAAATATATGTAACTTGAAATATAGACAAAATAACAATCGACAAAATGAATGTAATTTGAACTATAGACAAAACTAACATTGTTTTAATTATAGACAAAATGTACGTAATTTGAACTATAGACAAAAAAGAATCATTGACAAAATGAATGTAATTTGAACTATAGACAAAAATAACATTGTTTTAACTATAGACAAAATGAATGTAATTTGAACTATAGGAAAATAACATTGTTTTAACTATAGACTAAATGAATGTAATTTGAACGATAGACAAAATGAATGTAATTTGAACTATAGACAAAACTAACATCGTTTTAATTATAGACAAAATGTACATAATTTGAACTATAGACAAAAAAACAATCATTGACAAAATGAATGTAATTTGAACTATAGACAAAAATAACATTGTTTTAACTATAGACAAAATGAATGTAATTTGAACTATAGACAAAATTAATGTAATTTGAACTATAGACAAAACTAACATTGTTTTAATTATACACAAAATGTACATAATTTGAACTATAGACAAAAAACAATCATTGACAAAATGAATGTAATTTGAACTATAGACAAAACTAACATTGTTTTAATTATAGACAAAATGTACGTTATTTGAACTATAGACAAAAAAACAGTCATTGACAAAATGAATGTAATTTGAACTATAGACAAAAATAACATTGTTTTAACTATAGACAAAATGAATGTAATTTGAACTATAGACAAAACTAACATTGTTTTAATTAGACAAAATATATGTAACTTGAAATATAGACAAAATAACAATCGACAAAATGAATGTACTTTGAACTATAGACAAAACTAACATTGTTTTAATTATAGACAAAATGTACGTAATTTGAACTATAGACAAAAAAACAGTCATTGACAAAATGAATGTAATTTGAACTATAGACAAAATGAATGTAATTTGAACTATAGACAAAACTAACATTGTTTTAATTATAGACAAAATGTACATAATTTGAACTATAGACAAAAAAACAATCATTGACAAAATGAATGTAATTTGAACTATAGACAAAAATAACAGTTTTAACTATAGACAAAATGTACGTAATTTGAACTATAGACAAAATGATTGTAATTTGAACTATAGACAAAAATAACATTAACTGTAGACAAAATGTACATAATTTGAACTATAGACAAAAATAACATTGTTTTAACTATAGACAAAATGAATGTAATTTGAACTATAGACAAAAATAACATTGTTTGAACTATAGACAAAATATATGTAACTTGAACTATAGACAAAACTAACATTGTTTTAATTATAGACAAAATGTACGTAATTTGAACTATAGACAAAAAACAATCATTGACAAAATGAATGTAATTTGAACTATAGACACAAATAAAAATGTTTTAACTATAGACAAAATGAATGTAATTTGAACTATAGACAAAAATAAAAATGTTTTAACTATAGACAAAATGAATGTAATTTGAACTATAGACAAAAGAACATTGTTTTAATTATAGACAAAATTAATGTAATTTGAACGAAAGACAAAAACAACATTGTTTTAATTATAGACACAATTAAGGTAATTTGAACTATAGACAAAAATAATTTTGAGTACAGAGAAAAAATGTCAATTTAAAAAATATAAAAATAAACACAGACAAATGTTTTACCTACTGTATACACAAAATATTTTAAATAGACAAGAAATACATTTAAACTATCAAGAAAAATAACATGTTTTAACGATAAACAAAGATATTTTTGATATAGACAAAAACTGAGGAACATACTTTTTTTTTTTGCAAATTGATTTTATTTTATTTAGCCTTTATTTAACCAGGTAAAATCCCATTGAAATCAAATATCTCTTCTCCAAGGGAGACCTGGCCAAGAGGGCAGCAGCAAGGTTACATTAAAAACAGTAAACAACACATAAAACATCCAATGTACAACATTAAAACTTGCTCACATAACACATGTGCATACAGACAAGGTAGTCTTTTCACAGAAGCTTTAAACTCATTTAATGTAACAAGAGTTTGAAGTTGAAGATCCGATTGTATGTTATTCCAAGCCTTCGGTGCTGAAAACCTAAATGCTTTCTTGCCCAGTTCAGTTCTTACTTTGGGGACGACAAATTGCAGAACATTCATTGAACAAAGAAAATCATGAACTTAGAATTTAATGGCAGCAACACATTGCAAAATAGTTGTCACAGGGGCATGTTCACCACTGTGTTACATGGCCTTTCCTTTTAACAACACTCAGTAAACATTTGGGAACTGAGGAGACACATTTTTTAAGCTTTTCCGATGGAATTCTTTCCCATTCTTGCTTGATGTACAGCTTAAGTTGTTCAACAGTTCGGGTTCTCCGTTGTGCTATTTTAGGCTTCATAATGTGCCACACGTTTTGAATGAGAGACAGGTCTGGACTACAGGCAGGCCAGTCTAGTACCCGCACTCTTTTACTATGAAGCCACGTTGATGTAACACGTGGCTTGGCATTGTCTTGCTGAAATAAGCAGGGGCGTCCATGAAAAAGACGTTGCTTAGATGGTAACATATGTTGCTCCAAAAGCTGTATGTACCTTTCAGCATTAATGGTGCCTTCACAGATGTGTAAGTTACCCATGTCTTGGGCACTAATACACCCCCATACCATCACACATGCTGGCTTTTACACTTTGCGCCTAGAACAATCCGGATGGTTCTTATCCATGTAGTTACATTGGTCATAATTTAAGTCCTCATGTGTCCAGGAACATATTCCCTGAGTTTATAAACATAATATACATTTTTTTTTTTTAAATGAAAGAAGATTTTGTGATGATAAAGAAATATCAATGTAATCATAGTAGTATTGACTAGATAGTAGATACGCTCCTGTACTTGGTATCATTACAGTGGATGTCAGGTGTAGATCCACTCATGGCGTTTGTTTACATTGTGACGCCGGTGAGCTACGGTGTGTAGTGAAGCATGTTTAGCTATTCCTCGTCCTGCAGGGATGATACTTGTAAGAAACGTACTTTATTTGTCGCCATGGAGACGAGAATTAGTGATTTAGAAGTAGCTAAAACACTGCAGACTGCGGATGGACTTTAGCCGCTAGCTAGCTAGCCATGTCCTAAAGCACCTCTTCCTGAGGGCATTTCAGTGTTATAACTTCACCTTTATTGTTAGTTTTTAAGCCAAAATGCGTCCATTCTCCCTTTTCTGTCTACACACTGTGTCTGCTTGTAAGTACTCTGTGATTGTGCGCTGCCGAACATACTCCTCTGCTCGTAAACTAGCAATGACACGACGGGACCGGTACTTTTTTAGAGGCTGTATCGTACCGAATATGATTGATTAGTATCACTCATAACTAGAGATGTCGATAATATCGGTCTGCCGATATTATCGGCCGATAAATGCGTTAAAATGTAATATCGGAAATTATCTGTATCGGTTTTTTTATTATCGTATCGTTTTTTTGGGGGTTTTTTTTTCATTAATTACTAGTTTCTATGTAACTGTTTTTATATTGTTTTACTTTCTTTTTTATTCAAGAAAATGTTTTTAATTTATTTATCTTATTTCATTTGATTCATTTTTTTAAAAAGTACCTTATCTTCACCATACCTGGTTGTCCAAATTAGGCATAATAATGTGTTAATTCCACGACTGTATATATCGGTTGATATCGGTATCGGTAATTAAAGAGTTGGACAATATCGGATATCGGCAAAAAGCCATTATCGGACATCCCTACTCATAACTATACTAATACCGGTGTACTGTACAACCTTAGCGCCTTCACTAGCCATGACTACTGCGAACCAAAGGCTAGGCCACATTGTTTTTGTCGGCTTTTAGCCACCCTCTCTGGTCTTGTGGAGGTGCGTAGCGAAAGTGAAGTGAATTATATTTATATAGCGCTTTTCTCTAGTGACTCAAAGCGCTTTTACATAGTGAAACCCAATATCTAAGTTACATATAAACCAGTGTGGGTGGCACTGGGAGCAGGTGGGTAAAGTGACTAGGATGGCGGAAGCGGGGTTCGAACCTGGAACCCTTAAGTTGCTGGCACGGCCACTCTACCAACCGAGTTATACAGCAAAATGTACACCTCTTGTGCCTCACCTTTAATGTGTACCGTTTAAGTACAAATACATGATCGTTATGTCTCCTGTTAAGGAACAGCCTTTACTGTGACATGACCTACCATTACACCCTTACTTAATAATAATAATAATAATAGATTTTATTTGTAAAAAGCACTTTACATTGAGCAATTACCTCAAAGTGCTACAGTGTATTAAAGAAAAAAAATTAAAATAATAAAAAGATAATAAAAATAATTACTTACAAATAAAAACTAGAACAGCCTAATAGTTAGAACTAGTATGCATATATCTATAAAAAGGCTTTTTTAAAAAGGGTTTTTAATAGGGGTGTGGGAAAAAATCGATTTGAATTCGAATCGCGATTCTCACATTGTGCGATTCAAAATCGATTCTCATTTAAAAAAAAAAAAAATCGATTTTTTTTTTTCCCCCCATTTTTTAAAAAATTTAAATTAATCAATCCAACAAAACAATACACAGCAATACCATGACAATACAATCCAAATCCAAAACCAAACCCGACCCAGCAACACTCAGAACTGCAATAAACAGAGCAATTGAGAGGAGACACAAACACGACACAGAACAAACCAAAAGTAGTGAAACAAAAATGAATATTATCAACAACAGTATCAATATAAGTTACTATTTCAACATAGCAGTGATTAAAAATCCCTCATTGACATTATCATTAGACATTTATAAAAAATTAAAAAAATGAACAATAGTGTCTCAGTGGCTTACACTTGCATCGCATCTCATAACAGTGTTTCCCATAAACTGCCAAGATACCTGTGGCGGTGGGGGCGTGGCTATGGGCGTGGTCACCATGACATCATCGAGTAATTTGCATAATTTACTACAATGATATTATTTTCTCTAAAAAGGCTAAAAAAATGTATACTTACTAATTAATAACAGTTTTGTTTTAAACATCCATCCATCCATTTTACAATATAATTACAACACTTTATGTACATATTTATATACAGATTTGAACAATAAGTTATTCACTGAAATATATTTATTAATTGTGGATCTTACAAAAAATATGTCTTATAAAATATAAAAGCTAAAATGTCTCTTAAAGCTCTGCCCCTTTAATTAGTGCATACTAAATAATTTAACTTTAGCCTACTACTACAACCATATTATTTACCAGCAACATAAAGTGAAACAGAGGCAGAGGTGTCCTGCCACAGTCAGTAACAAACAGAAAACAGTAGTGATCAAATACAAATAAGGCAACAAGAGAAGTATCCTACACTTCTCTTTTGTAAAGTAAATCTGAACAGCCTATATGGGCATCTACATCAACTATATGATTTGCCTGAGAAGCTGGACAGGACAAAAAAAAAATAAAAAAATTATTTGTGGCGGACGTAATTCTTTCGTGGCGGGCCGCCACAAATAAATGAATGTGTGGGAAACACTGCATAAGCTTGACAACACATTGTGTCCAATATTTTCACAAAGATAAAATAAGTCATATTTTTGGTTCATTTAATAGTTAAAACAAATTTACATTATTGCAATCAGTTGATAAAACATTGTCCTTTACAATTATAAAAGCTTTTTACAAAAATCTACTATTCTGCTTGCATGTCAGCAGACTGGGGTAGATCCTGCTGAAATCTATGTATTGAATGAATAGAGAATCCTTTTGAATCGGGAAAATATCGTTTTTGAATCGAATCGCGTTGAATCGAAAAAAAAATCGATTTTGAATGGAATCGTGACCCTAAGAATCGGTATTGAATCGAATCGTGGGACACCCAAACATTCGCAGCCCTAGTTTTTAAGCCTTTTAAAAAAAAGCATCCACAGTCTGTGGTGCCCTCAGGTGGTCAGGGAGAGCGTTCCACAGACTGGGAGCGGCGGAGCAGAAACCCCGGTCTCCCATAGTTCGTAGCTTTGTCCTCGGAGGTTAGCCTGTCCGGAGCAGAGGTGTCCTGTGGAGGATTTGGGGGTGAGCAGTTCTTTGAGGTAGAGGGGGGCATTTCCATGGAGGCACTGGTGGGTTAGTAGGGAGACTTTGTATTCAATCCTGAGTGGAACAGGAAGCCAGTGAAGGGATTTGAGAATCGGTGTGCTACTTATTCGTAAAATCCCTATAAGATGATCTTTGTTGGTCACCAGGTGTGTGCTTGTGTGTCGGAAGTGCACACCCTGCAGTATTCCACACCAGCGCTTTACACGGCTGCTCCCAGTGCAATGAACACCCTCATTAATTTCCACTTAGCTTAGTTCAATTACCTTGAATGAAGACTGTACATGCAAACTGCTGCTCCAGTGCACATTTGCCACCTTGATGTAGCTCCTCAGCTGGATGATTGCGCTATTCTAAGTTGGCTTTGTGCGCGTGAAACATGCGGCTATTACGCTTTATGCCTTCTTTAACCAACAACATCCCCATAAAAGCGCAACGGAATTTTCCCGGAGAAATTCCGCTCAAATGTGCAACTGGGATCAGATCTGGATTGAACTCGTCTTGACATTACAGTGTCAAGTTTCCCCCAACACTGCAAAATAAGTCGCCACACCTTTACAAAATCCGTTTTTTTTTTTGTTAGTTTTTTTTTACAAAAAACAAACTTAAGTACCGTATTTTCCGGACTATAAGGCGCACTTAAAATCGTTTTTTCCCCCTTCAAAACTCGACAGTGCACCTTATAACCCGGTGCCCGTAATGTACGGAATAGTTCTGGTTTTGTGACGGCGTGGCGAAGTTGGGAGAGTGGCCGTGTCAGCAATCTGAGGGTTGCTGGTTCAATCCCCACCTTCTACCATCCTAGTCACGTCCGTTGTGTCCTTGAGCAAGACACTTCACCCTTGCTCCTGATGGGCCCGGTTAGCGCCGTGCATGGCAGCTCCCGCCATCAGTGTGTGAATGTGTGTGTGTGAATGGGTGAATGTGGAAAATAGTGTCAAAGCGCTTTGAGTTCCTTAAAAAAAGGTAGAAAAGCGCTATACAAGTACGACCCATTTACCATTTACCATTTTACTTACCGACCTCGAAGCAATTTTATTTGGTACATGGTGTAATGATAAGTGTGACCAGTACAGTGTTTTTCAACCTTTTTTGAGCCAAGGCACATTTTATGCGTTGAAAAAATGCGGAGGCACACCACCAGCAGAAATCTTTAAAAAATGAAACTCGGTAGACACTAAAAAGTTGTCGCAATTGTTGAATATGACTTTAAACCATAACCACAGCTCTTGTCTCAAAGTAGGTGTACCGTCACCACCTGTCACATCACGCCGTGACTTATTTGGAGTTTTTTTTGCTGTTTTCCCGTGCGTAGTGTTTTAGTTCTTGTCTTGCGCTCCTATTTTGGTGGCTTTTTCCCTTTTTTTTGTATTTTTCTGTAGCAGTTTCATGCATACTTGCCAACCTTGAGACCTCCGATATCGGGAGGTGGGGGGACGGACGGCGTGTTTGGGGCGGGGGGCGTGGTTAAGAAGAGAGTATATTTACAGCTAGAATTCACCAAATCAAGTATTTCATATATATATATATATATATATAATATAATAATATATATATATATATTTTTTTTTTTTAATTTTATTATACATATAAAAGAAATACTTGAATTTCAGTGTTCCGGAGGTTATCCAATAGATGGCAGTATTGTCCTGTTTAAGAGTGTCACAACATTGCTGTTTACTGCAGACGAACTGCTTTACGGTAGACTAAACGTGACTGCTGTTGTTGTGTGTTGGTACCGCGCTGGGAGGACGTTAATGAAACTGCCTAACCATAAACCCACATAAGAAACCAAGAACTCTCTCTCCTTGTTGTGCACTCTACTCTCTAAAAGCCGTAGATGTTGTGACGTCATTGGGCAGGCAAGCTGTTTGTTTGTGGGAAAGCGGACGTGAGAACAGGCTGTCGCCACTCAGGTCCGCATTGAGCTGGAGGGGGCGTGGCCTCCAGCTCCGGCTGAATGCCGGGAGTTTGTCGGGAGAAAATCTCTGCCGGGAGGTTGTCGGGAGAGGCGCTGAATACCGGGATTCTCCCGCTAAAAACGGGAGGGTTGGCAAGTATGGTTTCATGTCTTCCTTTGAGCAATATTTCCCGCATCTACTTTGTTTTAGCAATCAAGAATAATTTCAGTTGTTTTTATCCTTCTTTGTGTGGACATTGTTGATTGTCACGTCATGTTCGGATGTACATTGTGGACGCCGTATTTGCTCCACAGTAAGTCTTTGCTGTCGTCCAGCATTCTGTTTTTGCTTACTTTGTAGCCAGTTCAGTTTTAGTTTCGTTCTGCGTAGCCTTCCCTAAGCGTCAATGCCTTTTCTTAGGGGCACTCACCTTTTGTTTATTTTTGGTTTAAGCATTAGATACCTTTTTACCTGCACGCTGCCTCCCGCTGTTTCCCACATCTACAAAGCAATTAGCTACCAGCTGCCACCTACTGATATGGAAGAGTATTACACGGTTACTCTGCCGAGCTCTAGACAGCACCGACACTCAACAACAACACATCATTTGCAGACTATAATTACTGGTTTGCAAAAAATATTTGTAACCAAAATAGGTGAAATTAGATAATCTCCCACGGCACACCAGACTGTATCTCACGGCACACTAGTGGTTGAAAAACACTGGACGAGTAGATGGCTGTCAAACATAAGAGATACGTGTAGACTGCAATACAACATGTTATATAAGTGTTTCCCATAAACTGCCAAAATACCTGTGGCGGCGTGGCTATGGGCGTGCTCACCATCACATCATCGTGTAATTTGCATAAT
Organism: Entelurus aequoreus; assembly: GCF_033978785.1. Taxonomy (NCBI): domain Eukaryota; kingdom Metazoa; phylum Chordata; class Actinopteri; order Syngnathiformes; family Syngnathidae; genus Entelurus; species Entelurus aequoreus. The sequence continues at coordinate 69,060,089 of NC_084738.1, read as the reverse complement.
GTACTACAATGATATGATTTTCTCTAAAAAGGCTAAAAAAATGTATACTTATTAATAATAACAGTTTTGTTTTAAACGTCCGTCCATCCATCCATTTTACAATATAATTACAACACTTTATTACAACAGATTTGAACAATAAGTTATTCACTGAAATATATTTATTAATTGTGGTTCTTACAAAAAATATATCTTATAAAATATAAAAGCTAAAATGTCTCTTAAAGCTCTGCCCCTTTAATTAGTGCATACTAAATAATTTAACTTTAGCCTACTACTACAACCATATTATTTACCAGCAACATAAAGTGAAACAGAGGCAGAGGTGTCCTGCCACAGTCAGTAACAAATAAACAGAAAACAGTAGTGGTCAAATACAAATAAGGCAACAAGAGAAGTATCCTACACTTCTCTTTTGTAAAGTAAATCTGAACAGCCTATATGGGCATCTACATCAACTATATGATTTGCCTGAGAAGCTGGACAGGACAAAAAAAAAAAAAGTTATTTTATTTTATTTGTGGCGGACGTAATTCTTTCGTGGCGGGCCGCCACAAATAAATGAATGTGTGGGAAACCCTGTATATGTTCCATTGAAAATATAGAACATTACACACGGTGCTCAAAAATCTATCAAAATGTTTTAGTACGACTTTGGTAAGCTATGAAGCCGCACCGCTTGGTGGATTGTACTGTGCTTCAACATAGGAGTATTATTATGGTGTGTGTATAAGGTAAGTTATAGTATCAGGCGTTTTGTTTCGCAATATTATGCAAAAGCAGCTTTTCTTACCTTCTGGTACCTGCTGATCTGTATTTGGGATCTGCATAAATCCTGAAAAAATTGTGCGCGTCCGCCTTTGTAGTCCGTACCGACACCGTAGTCGATAAGCTTCTTCTTTGTCTCTATCTTCTTGTTATGGGACATTCATCCTCCGCTGTTGCCATTTCTAATATAAAGTAGTGTAAAGTTCTTACTTATATATGTCAGTAAACTCGCCATGAAAGCGCTAAAACATACCGGTGTAGTGAGTTTACATTATTCACCCAAGGAACTTTAGTTATTAGAGAGTTCCGGTCGGATGTTTTTTCACGGGGCACATTTCCGGCGGAGGTGATGCTGTTCCGATATTGATTGAAGTAAAATCTGAATGTCATTAAAACCGTTAGCTCCATCTTTTGACACTTCTTCCACTCCCGTCCTTGAATGCTACACCGCTACAATAAAATATGATGGAGAAAAGACGCTGTTGAAGGTGAGCCACATAAATAAGACATCCTGAAGCGACTGTCAGAAAGCGACTTGAAGATGATTTGTATGACATAATCTATGCAACATTTTGAGCAAAGAACCACCATTACATGTTATGTAGACCACAAGGAAGTCTTTTACATTTAGAAAAAATAAATCAAAATATGCCTCCTATATATGCCCTATAATCCGCTTTATATATGAAAAAAGAAGGAAAATAGACCATTCATCGGCAGTGCGCCTTATAATCCGGTGCGCCCTGCCGTCCGGGAAATACGGTAACAGATCGCGCCGCACCTCCACTGCAAAATAAAAGTTGCCACACCTTCACAAAAAGTAATATATTGTATGAATTGATTGACACAATAACGACTAGTGAAAACTTGGCCACCGACAAATTGTTTTATCACCAAAAGAGAATTTTGTGATGTAGTAAGCAAGATTGGCTGGGGGCAGCATGTCTGCGATGTGGACGCACTTTGATACATCCGAGATATACCCACCGACACAATGATATTAAGAGGACAGTGGCGCTCTTTCAAGGAGAGAAAGTGCAAGTGTGACGTCAGTCAGTGAGTCGCTGCTGCACCTCTCGCCGTTTGTCGCGTACATCTAGTTCAGTTCAGTTCAGTTGATTTGGAACATGAATACGATACAATGTGGTGCATCACATATTTCTAGTTTTATTACAGCACGTCCGAAAAGGAGTAGGAAGAAGCTGAGCTTATTTAATTCTACCCCTTTTCATACCAATGCAATTGTATCCCATTTCCTTGTTCTCTGTAACAGAACAGTGAAAAAATAAATAATAAATAAATATACCATAGTAAGTAAACAAATATTAAATATATAAATAGTCTTTATCTTAAAAAAAAGGATTAAAGATGTTCATCATAATTCTTGTTCTGTTTACTTTGTGAACACTTGTAGTTTGAACAGTCTCTTAAACTGAATCATATTGGTGCTTTGTTTGATTTCTTTGGTTAATCCGTTCCATCATTTAATTCCACATACTGATATGCTAAAGGTCTTAAGTGTTGTACGTGCATACAAATGTTTTGAATTAGATTTTCCTCTAAGGTTATATTTCTCCTCTGTTGTTGAGAAGAATTGTTTTACAATCATCATCATCATTTCTTTCTATTCCTTTCATGAAAATGCATATATACATATACGGGATGGTCTCCTGCTGGCCCCACTATGGACTGGACTCTCAGACTATTATGTTTGATCCACTATGGACTAGGGATGTCCTGATCCAGGTTTTTGCACTTCCGATCCGATACCGATACTGACCGATACTGGCCTATCCGAGCATGTATTAAAGTTTAAAGTTATTTAGCCTACTTAGTTGTCAGAATCATGTTGAAAAGGGTTTTAGTACTCTTGATAACAACGAGCCAGCTGAATTAGGGGAGTTTGAATAATACACAATGGTTGGTAACAAGAAACTGACCTGTTTGTTCAAGGATAAACACAAAATAGACAAAATTATACATGACAAACAGAAATGGCATCATTGAACTAGGGCTGGGCGATATGGCCTGTTTTTAATATTGCGATATTTTAAGGCCATATTGCGATACACGATATCTCGATATTTTGCCTTAGCCTTGAATGAACACTTGATGCATATAATCACAGCAGTATGATGATTCTATGTGTTTTGATTGATTGATTGAGACTTTTATTAGTAGGTTGCACAGTGAAGTACATATTCCGTACAATTGACCACTAAATGGTAACACCCGAATAAGTTTTTCAACTTGTTTAAGTCGGGGTCCACTTAAATTGATTCATGATACAGATATATACTATCAGATATATACTATCATCATAATACAGTCATCACATAAGATAATCACATTGAATTATTTACATTATTTATAATCTGGGGTGTGGAGGGGGGGCGCCGGATGTAAGTGTCAAAAAGACAGCCAAAAGAGTTTGATATGAGAATAAATCTAAAGTTAAAATATAGGGTAGAAATGCGCCCATTTGCAGGAAATGTAGTCTTGATTTTCAAAATTTTCTTTCAAGGCTTGCATGTCTACATTAAAACATTCTTCTTCATACTGCATTAATATATGCTACTTTTAAACTTTCATGCAGAGAAGGAAATCACAACTAAAAAAATCACTAATTTTTTCATACGGTGTTGATGTGGACATTTTTGCCTCAGCATTTTGATGGTGTGGGCGTGTGGCACCGAATGGAGATAAGCATCTCGACAGACGTTACAATATTTGAACAATGATGACGAAAACTGTTTCCTCTGTCGTGTCCGTGTGTCGAAAATTGTTATGCGCTTATTTTTTTATTTGATTTTGTGCGTGGCATATAATTGCTATGCGCAGAGGACGCTTGAGCAGTGCGCAATGCACAGGCGCGCACCTTAGAGGGAACGTTGCTCGCACGGCTGCGCTAGCATCACAGCTAACGTTAGCCGTGCTGCTACCTCTCTGCTCGGGGAGGGCGTATACGTATGTGACGTATGACGAGACAGTATGTGACGTGTGTAAGGTGCGCTTGCTGTCTGTGAGAGGGAGACACAGGAAAGAGTGAGAAGAGCCTGTCGTGTAATGCCAGCAGCGAAAAGCAACTGCGTGAGAATCCACAGACTTGTGGATGTGCTGGTGTGCTGGAAAATGCGGAACGGAAATTAGGGAGCAGCAGAAAAGTGGAATGTATTATTTAAATCGGTGCGTTGGAAAACTGGATCTGGATCGGCATTTTCCCATGCCTTGCCGATACGCATTTTTTGGCAAATATCGGCGGCCGATCCGATCCAAATATCGGATCGGGACATCCCTACTATGGACTGGACTTTCACAATATTATGTCATACCCACTCGACGTCCATTGCATCCGGTCTCCCCTAGAGCGGGTTCACCCACATATGCGGTCCTCTCCAAGGTTTCTCATAGTCATTCACATCGACGTCCCACTGGGTTGTGAGTTTTTCCTTGCCCTTATGTGGGCTCTGTACCGCGGATGTCGTTGTGGCTTGTGCAGCCCTTTTGAGACACTTGTGATTTTGGGCTATATAAATAAACATTGATTGATTGATACAAGCCACGTACTGTTGACACTTTCATTGTTTTTTGTTTCTTATACATTTCCATGATCAGAAAGGAGCAGATGGAAGAATACTATTGTTATATTTATCTAACCCCTTTTTAACACAAATTATTTTAGATGACTTTATAACTGTTCCCTCCACCAACACCCGAACTCCAACATACTTTTTAATTTTCGTTTAAGCATTTTCACAAAGACACGTCCAATCAAAATCAAAAATCAGTTTGATATAATTCCAGTTAACTCTTTTTAAGATATTCTTGCAACTTTTTAAGTCTTTCTTGGATGTTTAAAATCATACGGCCTTCTGTGGTTCTCATCTTCAGACGTGAACACATAACTTTTGTAAGTCCTTCAGAAGAACTTTATTTCTAGCTTTGAACATCACTTATAGAGTATGCAATTCTACAATGTCTTTTAGTTTTGGCGTCCACTCTAATTTACTAGAGCGTGGAAGCCCCGAAAATTTCCTCTTTTGGTGAACAACCTGTCCTCACGGCCACATCTTTTATCCCACTGTCGTGAATTTCGGTGAAAACGTTGACACACATGTCCTCTCTCAGAAAATGTCACTTTTATGGAGGTCATGTGTCCCATTTGGCTTCTGTTGGCCCTCAAAGCCAAGAAAGTCAGCTGAATCCCTCATTGACTCCAATGTTAGATGTCTGCGCCAAAAAAACGCAAACATTCTTATTTTCCCACTCACTCTAACTCGGCCGTTTCTCCACTTATCGGAAATCTGAAAACACCGGGACGTTCCTCAAAGCCTTGAGGCGCTCTCGGTTTTTGCCAAAAGTCGATATCTCGAAGCGTTTGTTAACAATCAGACATTGTTCGGCATGAAGTTTTTCAACAAATCCTACATAAACTGCTGTGTCACTGTGTAATGGTATATTGGCAAGTTGTGGTAAACCCTGAGCTCGTATTCACATATGTTATATCGTCGGAAAGGTCTTGTTCGCGCCGATGTGGTTACTTCAAATTGGGAACATTTCGTGTTACCATGGCGACGCTATTCCGAAAACTAATCGCTATGGGTCCATTGAATGGGTACGCAACCGTTATAATGGCGGATATTTCCAGCAGAACGCTCCAAACTGCGAGATTACCTCCTCTTGTAGCTCAGCCATTCTTTCACGTAGCTCGGTGCTTAACGTCTCATTTTGTTCACACACTTGTCTACTGTAACCCTGGCTAAAGAAAATTTGCCGTCCAATGTTTGGTTTCGTCCATTAAAGCTGATGGCGTCCACTCTAATTTACTAGAGCGAGGAAGCCCCGATAATTTCCTCTTTTTTGGTGAACAACCTGTCCTCACGGCCACATCTTTTATCCCACTGTCATGAGTTTCGGTGAAAACGTTGACACACTTGTCCTCTCTCAGAAAATGTCACTTTTATGGAGGTCATGTGTCCCATTTGGCTTCTGTTGGCCCTCAAAGCCAAGAAAGTCAGCTGAATCTCTCATTGACTCCAATGTTAGATGTCGGCGCCAAAAAACACAAACACAAAAATTCTTATTTTCCCACTCGCTCTAACTCGGCCATTTCTCCACTAATCGGAAATCTGAAAACACGGGGACGTTCCTCAAAGCCTTGAGGTGCTCACGGTTTTTACGAGACGTCGATATCTCGAAGCGTTTGCCCACAATCAGACATTGTTCGGCATGAATTATTTCAACAAATCCTACATAAACTGCTGTGTCACTGTGTAATCAATCAATCAATCAATCAATGTTTATTTATATAGCCCTAAATCACAAGTGTCTCAAAGGGCTGTACAAGCCACAACGACATCCTCGGTACAGAGCCCACATACGGGCAAGGAAAAACTCACCCCAGTGGGACGTCGGTGAATGACTATGAGAAACCTTGGAGAGGACCGCATATGTGGGTAACCCCCCCCCTCTAGGGGAGACCGAAAGCAACGGATGTCGAGTGGGTCTGACATAACATTGTGAAAGTCCAGTCCACAGTGGATCCAACACATCAGCGGGAGTCCAGTCCACAGCGGGGCCAACAGGAAACCATCCCGAGCGGAGACGGGTCAGCAGCGCAGAGATGTCCCCAACCGATGCACAGGCTAGTGGTCCACCCGGGGTCCCGGCTCTGGACAGCCAGCACTTCATCCATGGCCACCGGACCTATGCAACTCCCCCTCGCAAGGGACAGGGGAGAAGAGGAGAGAAGAAAAGAAACGGCAGATCAACTGGTCTAAAAAAGGGGGGGTCTATTTAAAGGCTAGATTATACAAATGAGTTTTAAGATGGGACTTAAATGCTTCTACTGAGGTAGCATCTCTAACTGTTACCGGGAGGGCATTCCAGAGTACTGGAGCCCGAATAGAAAACGCTCTATAGCCCGCAGACTTTTTTTTGGCTCTGGGAATCACTAATAAGCCGGAGTTCTTTGAACGCAGATTTCTTGTCGGGACATATGGTACAATACAATCGGCGAGATAGGCTGGAGCTAAACCGTGTAATATTTTATACGTAAGTAGTAAAACCTTAAAGTCGCATCTTAAGTGCACAGGAAGCCAGTGCAAGTGAGCCAGTATAGGTATATATATATATATGTATATACAGTATAGGCGTAATATGATCAAACTTTCTTGTTTTTGTCAAAAGCCTTGCAGCCGCATTTTGTACCAACTGTAATCTTTTAATGCTAGACATAGGGAGGCCCGAAAATAATACGTTACAGTAATCGAGACGAGACGTAACGAACGCATGAATAATGATCTCAGCGTCGCTAGTGGACAAGATGGAACGAATTTTAGCGATATTACGGAGATGAAAGAAGGCCGTTTTAGTAACACTCTTAATGTGTGACTCAAACGAGAGAGTTGGGTCGAAGATAATACCCAGATTCTTTACCGAGTCTCCTTGTTTAATTGTTTGGTTGTCAAATGTTAAGGTGGTATTATTAAATAGATGTTGGTGTCTAGCAGGACCGATAATCAGCATTTCCGTTTTCTTAGCGTTGAGTTGCAAAAAGTTAGCGGACATCCATTGTTTAATTTCATTAAGACACGCCTCCAGCTGACTACAGTCCGGCGTGTTGGTCAGCTTTAGGGGCATGTAGAGTTGAGTGTCATCAGCATAACAGTGAAAGCTAACACCGTACTTGCGTATGATGTCACCCAGCGGCAGCATGTAAATACTAAAGAGTGCAGGGCCAAGAACCGAACCCTGGGGAACTCCGCACGTTACCTTGACATAGTCCGAGGTCACATTGTTATGGGAGACGCACTGCATCCTGTCAGTAAGATAAGAGTTAAACCAAGACAAGGCTAAGTCTGACATACCAATACGTGTTTTGATACGCTCTAATAAAATATTATGATCGACGGTATCGAAAGCGGCGCTAAGATCAAGAAGCAGCAACATAGATGACGCATCAGAGTCCATCGTTAGCAATAGATCATTAGTCATTTTTGCGAGGGCTGTCTCCGTAGAGTGATTTGCCCTGAAACCGGATTGAAAAGGTTCACAGAGATTGTTAGACGCTAAGTGTTCATTTAGCTGCTGTGCAACAGTTTTTTCGAGAATTTTGGAAATAAACGGAAGGTGGGAGACCGGTCGGTAGTTTACCATGAGGTCAGGATCGAGGTTAGGTCTTTTGAGCAGAGGATGAATAACCGCTTTTTTGAATGCTAGGGGAACAGTGCCGGAGGAAAGTGATAAGTTTATAATATTTAACACTGATGGACCTAATAATACAAACAGTTCCTTGATAAGTTTCCCAGGAAGTGGGTCAAGTAAACATGTTGTTTGTTTTATCCCACTTACACGCTGTAATAATTCCTCTAATGTTATTTCATCAAAAATAGAGAGACTATTTTGGAGGGCAGTGTCCGTCGTATATACAGTCGTATTTGTGTTAATAGAGCCCAGTTGTAGCTGGGATGCGTTGTCTTTAATCTCCTTTCTAATGAGTTCAATTTTCTTATTAAAGAAATTCATAAAATCATCTGCCGAGTGGGTGGAGCTACTGGGAGGAGTCCCTTGTTGGGTTAGCGATGCTACTGTACTAAACAGAAATTTAGGATCGTTTTTGTTGAGGCGGATGAGATTTGAGTAGTATTTAGTTTTAGCTAAGGTAAGCATGCGTTTATAAGTTATTAAACTATCACTCCATGCTTGATGGAAAACCTCAAGTTTAGTCGCGCGCCATTTGCGTTCCAGTTTTCTACATGATAATTTATGAGCTCTAATTTCTTCTGTAAACCATGGGGTGCGCCTTTTAGGGGCCCTTTTTTGCTTTAGCGGTGCTATACTATCAATAATTTTGCGCAAGGCATCGTCAAAGTTGTTAGTGAGTTTATCAATAGAGCCGACATAATTTGGGAATGGTGCTATTACCGAAGGCAGTAGGTCAGCAAGAGTCATCGTTGTGGCAGCATTAATGTTGCGGCCGCTATAGCAGTTATTATTATTATTAGCTTGTTGACAAAGAGTCAAAACTTCAAATTTTATAAGGTAATGATCGGACATTACTTTAGTATATGGAAGTATCATAACTTTGGAGGTGGTGACACCCCTGACAAGCACTAGATCTATTGTATTACCGTTGCGATGCGTGGGTTCATGTATTATTTGTGTAAGACCACAGCTATCAATTATGGTTTGGAGCGCCACGCACTGAGGGTCCGATGGGGTATTCATATGGATATTAAAGTCCCCCATTATGATTATATTGTCGGCGTGCGTCACTAGATCAGCAACGAACTCTGAGAATTCACTGATAAAGTCCGAATAGGGCCCAGGGGGGCGGTAGATAACAGCCAGGTCGAGAGGTAGCGGTGTGACAGACCTCATAGTAAGCACCTCAAACGATTTATATTTATTATTTAGGTTAGGGGTAAGGTTGAAATTTTCATTGTATATTAGTGCGACACCCCCTCCCCTTTTAAGAGGGCGGGCAACATGCGCATTCGTATAGTTAGGTATATTGGCTAGCTGTGGTAAACCCTGAGCTCGTATTCACATATGTTGTATCGTCGGAAAGGTCTTGTTCGCGCCAACGGGGTTACTTCAAATTGGGAACATTTCGTGTTACCATGGCGACGCTATTCCGAAAACTAATCGCTATGGGCCCATTGAATGGGTACGCAACCGTTATAATGGCGGATATTTCCAGCAGAACGCTCCAAACTGCGAGATTACCTCCTCTTGTAGCTCAGCCATTCTTTCACGTAGCTCGGTGCTTAACGTCTCATTTTGTTCACACACTTGTCTACTGTAACCCTGGCTAAAGAAAATTTGCCGTCCAAGGTTTGGTTTCGTCCATTAAAGCGGATGGCGTCCACTCTAATTTACTAGAGCGTGGAAGCCCCGAAAATGTCCTTTTTTTGGTGAACAACCTGTCCTCACGGCCACATCTTTTATCCCACTGTCATGAGTTTTGGTGAAAACGTTGACACACATGTCTTCTCTCAGAAAATGTCACTTTTATGGAGGTCATGTGTCCCATTTGGCTTCTGTTGGCCCTCAAAGCCGAGAAAGTCAGCTGACTCCAATGTTAGATGTCTGCGCCAAAAACCACAAACACAAAAATTCTTATTTTCCCACTCGCTCTAACTCGGCCATTTCTCCACTTATCGGAAATCTGAAAACACCGGGACGTTCCTCAAAGCCTTGAGGCGCTCTCAGTTTTTGCCAAAAGTCGATATGTCGAAGCGTTTGTTCACAATCAGACATTGTTCGGCATGAAGTTTTTCAACAAATCCTACATAAACTGCTGTGTCACTGTGTAATGGTATATTGGCAAGCTGTGGTAAACCCTGAGCTCGTATTCACATATGTTATATCGTCGGAAAGGTCTTGTTCGCGCCGACGTGGTTACTTCAAATTGGGAACATTGCGTGTTACCATGGCGACGCTATTCCAAAAACTAATCGCTATGGGTCCATTGAATGGGTACGCAACCGTTATAATGGCGGATATTTCCAGCAGAACGCTCCAAACTGCGAGATTACCTCCTCTTGTAGCTCAGCCATTCTTTCACGTAGCTCGGTGCTTAACGTCTCATTTTGTTCACACACTTGTCTACTGTAACCTTGGCTAAAGAAAATTTGCCGTCCAATGTTTGGTTTCGTCCATTAAAGCGGATGGCGTCCACTCTAATTTACTAGAGCGTGGAAGCCCCGAAAATGTCCTTTTTTTGGTGAACAACCTGTCCTCACGGCCACATCTTTTATCCCACGGTCATGAGTTTCGGTGAAGATGTTGACACACACGTCTTCTCTCAGAAAATGTCACTTTTATGGAGGTCATGTGTCCCATTTGGCTTCTGTTGGCCCTCAAAGCCAAGAAAGTCAGCTGAATCTCTCAGTGACTCCAATGTTCGATGTCGGCGCCAAAAAACACAAAAATTCTTATTTTCCCACTCGCTCTAACTCGGCCATTTCTCCACTTATCGGAAATCTGAAAACACGGGGACGTTCCTCAAAGCCTTGAGGTGCTCACGGTTTTTACGAGACGTCGATATCTCGAAGCGTTTGCCCACAATCAGACATTGTTCGGCATGAAGTTTTTCAACAAATCCTACATAAACTGCTGTGTCACTGTGTAATGGTATATTGGCTAGCTGTGGTAAACCCTGAGCGTGTGTT
>NC_084738.1:69039143-69041643 GCF_033978785.1 Entelurus aequoreus | reverse complement strand
AAAAAAAATGGAATAAATGGTATTTAATGGAAAAACAATACCACTGTTTTTAGCGGTAAAATTCAAGCAACAGAGCTGCCAGTTTCTTTTGTTTTTGCCGTTAAATCTTGTTTCAAAGTTTTTTTTGGTTTGTTTTTTAATGTTTTAGTGTCTTATTGTATATGGAAAAAAACAGTACCAAAATTTATTTTACGGTAAAAAACTCAGTCGGCGGAATTTAACCGTAAAATCTTTTGTCAATTTTACAGTCTACAATTTCATTGACAATTAGTTTTTGAAATCATAACTCAAGCAGATATTTAAGTACGGTGTTTATTTGAACAAAAAATATTTTTGGAATACATGATATAATATTTTTATTTTGGTAATACTGAATTTTAAAAGATATGCAATTGCATGCAGGACATGATTTTTAATGTCAAAAGGGAAATAACAAATATATTCAGTAAGAAAAGATTAAGCATTTTATTAACGCGTATTATTTCCTGGCTTTCGTGGGCCACAAAATTTATGTGGCGGGCCAGATTTGGCCCCCGGGCCTTGAGTTTGACACCTGTGCTCTATATCAAGTGTGTCTAAAATGGCCAAATTTGGCCCGTTGAGTCGTTTTGTTTGGCCTGCCAGAGGGTGGGAACTTTACTGCAAACATTTAGGTTGTGTGTCAGTGTTTCCCATAAACTGCCAAGATACCTGTGGCGGTGGGGGCGTGGCTATGGGCGTGGTCACCATGACATCATCGAGTAATTTGCATAATTTACTACAATGATTTGATTTTCTCTAAAAAGGCTCAAAAAATGTATACTTACTAATTAATAATAACAGTTTTGTTTTAAACGTCCATCCATCCATCCATTTTACAATATAATTACAACACTTTATGTACATATTTATATACAGATTTGAACAATAAGTTATTCACTGAAATATATTTATTAATTGTGGTTCTTACAAAAAATATATCTTATAAAATATAAAAGCTAAAATGTCTCAAAGCTCCGCCCCTTTAATTAGTGCATACTAAATAATTTAACTTTAGCCTACTACTACAACCATATTATTTGCCAGCAACATAAAGTGAAACAGAGTCTGAGGTGTCCTGCCACAGTCAGTAACAAATAAACAGAAAACAGTAGTGGTGGTAGATAGACACAGAGCTTCATCAAACATCTGATCCACTGAACAAAGAGCTCCAAAAATCTTGAACTTTAGACTGCCATCAGTTTTACTCCCTACACTTAACCATGTGTTTCCTACTGCCTGCAGACTTTGCACCCTTTGTTATATACACATGTTGTGTTTCTAATATAAATACATTTAATAAAGTCAAATACAATTAAGGCAACAAGAGAAGTATCCTACACTTCTCTTTTGTAAAATAAATCTGAACAGCCGATATGGGCATCTACATCTACTATATGATTTGCCTGAGAAGCTGGAGAGGACAAAAAAAAAACAAAAAACCTTTTTTTTTTTTTTTTTTTTTTTTTTTTAATTTTTAATTTTTTTTTATTATTTTTTTTAATATTTGTGTCGGACGTAATTCTTTCGTGGCGGGCCGCCACAAATGAATTAATGTGTGGGAAACACTGTGTGTGTTTCACGCTTAAAATTAGAGGTTTCACGATTCAAAAGCAAAAAAACCCAAGTATCGGATAATATCAGCTTGCATGTAAAATGTCCGATACAAGCGGTCATGCAGTGTGTTTACTCGTGCAAAGATGGATTGTTAACATTTAAATGTCAGCCAATAAGCACACAAGGTTCGTCTTCTATTTTAGTCAAGTCATTTGCAAAAGGTAAACAGGCTATAGGCTATTAGGAGCTAGCAGCTACACAACAGCTAAGCACACAATAGCACACAAACTAAATATACGTAATGTGTTTTTCAATTGCCCAATATTGCAGTCTTAAACACGACATTTGTCAATATAAACAATTAAATATTTATAAATGCATATTTTTTTGCACATTCCAAGTCTCCAAGACAAGCGTATTAGAAAGTATAAAGTAACAAAAGTTTTCGCATCATTAAAAAAAAAAATTCCATATTGAATTATTTTGACCACCAGGTGTCGCCCCCAAAATAATACCACACCACTTCAACTTAAAGACAGCATAAGTCCATTCCAGATGGTAAATAATAAATATGTTAGTGTTGGTCTTACCTACCATTGTTCTCTGTCTGACTAATCTCACTTGCTCAAACCTTTTCTAACATTCCGCGTGTATGATTCCTGCTGATAGTAAACGCTTTTCTCTGGTGACTCAAAGCGCTTTACATAGTGAAACCCAGTATCTAAGTTACATTTAAACCAGTGTGGGTGGCACTGGGAGCAGGTGGGTACAGCGTCTTGCCCAAGGACACAACGGCTGTGACTAGGATGGCAGAAGCGGGTATCGAACCTGGAACCCTCAAGTTGCTGGCACGGCTGCTCTACCAACCGAGCTATACCGCCCCTTGGTAGCAGATCAATATCGGTATCGGCCAAAACTCAAGTCT
>NC_084738.1:68989143-69034143 GCF_033978785.1 Entelurus aequoreus | reverse complement strand
TAATGCGTCTAGGGCAGGGGTGTCCAAACTTTTTCCACTGAGGGCCGCACACGGAAAAATTAAAGCATGTGGGGGCCATTTTGATATTTTTCATTTTCAAACCATAACACAAAAATGGATTTTTTATTTATTTTACCTTTAGGGGTCCCGGGGACCATAAAGGGTCTCAGTCATTAAAATGTTAAAAATAAGTCAGATTATTTTTTTTAAATTATATAACGCTTACAGTAAATCTCTATATCAACTTCAAGTTGATATAAAGTAATACAAATTAAAAAAAATGTTTTGTGGCTTTTCTGTCAAAAACTTAGTTTTTTTATAGTAAAACTGAAATATGTAATATTTAGTAATTAGAGCCCTAAAAGATCAATAAGGCAGGACACCATTGATTTTAATTATTTCATATTTTTGAGTAATCACAGTGAAAAGATAAATAAAAAATCACTAAATATATTTGGGATCCAAAAGGTGCCCCACTCATAAAGTGATACATTTTTATTAGGTTTTTCTTTTAATTTCTACACTTAATTTATGAGATAAACTTCAGATATATCTGTCCATTTTATGCTGGAACAATGATTTTTTTTTTTTTATGCGCTTTTGTCAAAGAAAACTTTGATGTTTTTCTATGGCTACTACACAATATATGCAATATTTACCACATAAAACATTTTAAAGTGAAATATTTGAAGTAATTGGAGCCCTGAAAATAATTCATTATAACATGGATTTTTTGTCTTTTTTTTTTTTTTTGAGCAATGGCAAAAAAAGAAAAATAAAGAAAGACAAAAGGAAAAAAAACAACCTGCATGGCAGCTTTTGTGTCAACATTGCAACTTTTTCTCGTTAGATTTCACCTCATTCCACTTTTTTTAATGTTCTTTTTTATTTTTACAATAGTATTTCCAGAATGTGTGCCGGGCCGGTAAACAATTAGCTGCGGGCCGCAAATGGCCGCACTTTGGACACCCCTGGTGTAGAAGCTAACTGTTTATGGCCACTATAGTCTTAGTACTGTATTGTATTTATTCATCTTAGGGTCACATAAAAACGTGAGTCAGTTTAGAAGTGGTAAAATCAGCGGGTTTTTCCTTTGTGGTAAAGGGGGTATAAACGGTGCAAAGTTATTCTTTAGCTTCCGCCTTGTTTCATCCCTTCTGTATATAAATCAACACAACATCCGTACTTTGGAGCAATGTTCACGGACTCTGGTATTTGGCTTGTTAGCTTCCAGTTGTAGTCTAGCGATGACGATGACTGTGGGCTCCGTGACCGACGAACGGGCGTAGGCCCGACGGCAGCAAGTCTGGACGGGCCGCTCGCCTTTACGGAACCTTAGTTTGTGGAAAAGGTGGCAGAACTGCTGGAGAGACGAGGTGTGGACGCCTTTCTAATGATGCACGTCCTTAAAGGCCTACTGAAATGATTTTTTTTTTTTTTAAACGGGGATAGCAGATCCATTCTATGTGTCATACTTGATCATTTCGCGATATTGCCATATTTTTGCTGAAAGGATTTAGTAGAGAACATCGACGATAAAGTTCGCAACTTTTGGTCGCTGATAAAAAAAAAAAAGCCTTGCTTGTACCGGAAGTAGCGTGACGTCGCAGGTTGAAAGGCTCCTCACATTTCCCCATTGTTTACACCAGCAGCGAGAGCGATTCGGACCGAGAAAGCGACGATTACCCCATTAGTTTGAGCGAGGATGAAAGATTCGTGGATGAGGAACGTGAGAGTGAAGGACTAGAGTGCAGTGCAGGACGTATCTTTTTTCGCTCTGACCGTAACTTAGGTACAAGGGCTCATTGGATTCCACACTCTCTCCCTTTTTTTATTGTGGTATTTTAAACCACCTGGGATACTATATCCTCTTGAAAATGACACTCGAGAACGCGAAATGGACATTCACAGTGACTTTTATCTCCATGACAATACATCGGTGAAGCATTTTAGCTACGGAGCTAACGTGATAGCATCGTGCTTAAATGCAGATAGAAACAAAAGAAATAAGCCCCTGACTGGAAGGATAGACAGAAGATCAACAATACTACTATCAGGAGACACTGAACCAAACACTGGACCTGTAACCACACGGTTAATGCTGTGCCGCCTGGCAATGCTGTTGCCAACGACGCCATTGAAGCTAACTTAGCTACGGGACCTCGTCAGAGCTATGATAAAAACATTAGCGCTCCACCTACGCCAGCCCTCATCTGCTCATCAACACCCGTGCTCACCTGCGTTCCAGCGATCGACGGAGCGACGAAGGACTTCACCCGATCATCGATGCGGTCGTCGGCTAGCGTCGGATAGCGCGTCTGCTATCCAAGTCAAAGTCCTCCTGGTTGTGTTGCTGCAGCCAGCCGCTAATACACCGATCCCACCTACAACTTTCTTCTTTGCAGTCTCCATTGTTCATTAAACAAATTGCAAAAGATTCACCAACACAGATGTCCAGAATACTGTGGAATTTTGCGATGAAAACAGAGCTGTTTGTGTTGTGATACAATGTGTCCGAATACTTCCGTTTCAACGATTGACGTCACGCGCATACGTCATCATACATAGACGTTTTCAACCGGAAGTTTGGCGGGAAATTTAAAATTGCACTTTATAAGTTAACCCGGCCGTATTGGCATGTGTTGCAATGTTAAGATTTCATCATTGATATTAAGGCTGAAGCGACACGTCGACGTAGTCGGCGTCGACGCGTCGCATAATTACGTCACACTACCGTCATGGCGGAGCGCAAAGCAGACTGTGCGAGCGAGGGGAAAAACGCACGCCAAAAGTCGTCAAAAGTGTGGGAGTATTTCAATACACAGCCTAATGTTGTTGTATGCACGCTGTGTCGAGCGGAAATGGCCTATCATAGCAGCACAACGGCTATGAACGAACATTTGAAAAGAAAACCATCAACTAGTCAATCGTCCGTGTTAGCATACGTTGTCATCATTACACAAAAACATGAATGTGTCATTTGTATCTGCTAGGGGTGTAACGGTACGTGTTTTGTATTGAACCGTTTCGGTACGGGGATTTCGGTTCAGTACGGGGGTGTACCGAACGAGTTTCTAAGCTAAAGCTAACTTTCGCTGCTAAAGTCTTAACAAGTTGCTTTGCTCCTCTGCCTCTGTCTCAGCACGCAGCATTGTCCCACCCACACAACCATCTGATTGGTACACACGCAGCATTGTCCCACCCACACAACATCTGATTGGTACACACGAAGCATTATCAGCCAATCAGCAGTGCGTATTCAGAGCGCATGTAGTCAGCGCTTCAGCGTCGAGCAGATAGATGTTTAGCAGGTGAGCATCAGGCAGCGGACTCTCCCCAAATGATAATAAACACCTCCCAGTCAACTACTAGTAACATCACTATGAGCCCGTTGACCTTCTAGAAACTTAAACTGCAGCTCAGCTCGCTCGCAGCCCTGGTTTGAGGTGAAGGCTAATTAGCTCTCAGTTCCAGCCACATCGACCCCTTCTGAGCGCCTATTTTCAGCTGCTGGGAATATTGTAAAGAAGAAAAGAACCAGAGCATGTAGACATGCTAACCTTTCTTCATTACAACTGTTAGTCACTCACTGGAATGAGTAGAATTGGTTATTGTGTACTGTGTTGGACTGGATGTTTATTTTGCACATTTTAAAAGCAATACTTAATGTTTACAGTGCTCCAGAATATTTAGATTGGCACTTTTTTGTATTGGATGTTTATCTGTATTTTTGCACATTTTAGCAAATAAGCAATACTTTCACTTTTGTTGAAATGTTTACACTGTTGTTACAGAATATTTCGTTTTGCACTTTTTTGTATTGGATGTTTATCTTTATTTTTGCACATTTTAAAGCAAAATAAGCAATACTTTTACTTTTTAAATGCTTATACTATTGCAGAATATTAAGATTTGCACTGGATGTTTACTTTTATATTTGCACATTAAAAAGCAAATAAGCTACTTTTAATTTTGTTAAATGTTAAAAGTTTTAAATGTTTACATTGTTACAGAATATTTTGTCATGTTGTTGTCAATGTTGACTGAGTGGCCATACTTTTTTTTTTTTTGTAAATAAAAGCCATGCCTTTTGAAAAAACTGGCCTACTTTTATTTTTTCATCTTCATTTTAAATAAAATAAAATAAAAAATAATCGGTAAAAGGAAAAATAATCTATAGATGAATCGAAAAAATAATCTATAGATTAACCGATTAATCGAAAAAAATAATCTATAGATTAATCGATAGAAAAATAATCGTTAGCTGCAGCCTTAATAGATATATAAACTATCAGACTGCGTGGTCGGTAGTAGTGGCTTTCAGTAGGCCTTTAATGCATTGTTGCAGCGCGATGAATTTTGTGCACGTCATGCCATGCGCGTTTGCGAGACGAGCGGGTGAAGTGTCCGGCTGTGCTCGGGGGAGGAGGGGAGAGCAGCGGGATGAGAGGCTGAAAAGAGAGAGGCGTTCGTGCCTGTTGTAGGGCTGTTGGCCACTCTCCGAGTGGGGGTGTCACTAATGTCATATTAATGCTTTTTTTTTTTTCCCTAATATTTTCGCGATCGACCGGTAGGGTCCCAAAGATCGACTGGTTCATGGCGATGGAGGTGTTGGCGACCCCTGCTCTAGTGTATAGAACAGAGGTGCCCACACTTTTTCAGCAGGCGAGCTACTTTTCAAATGACCGAGTCAAAAGTTTACATACACTTGTAAAGAACATGATGTCACGGCTAGAGATGTCCGATAATGGCTTTTTTGCCGATATTCCGATATTGTCCAACTCTTAATTACCGATTCCGATATCAACCGATACAGTCGTGGAATTAACACATTATTATGCCTAACTTTGTTGTGATGCCCCGCTGGAGGCATTAAACAATGTAACTTTACCATGAATTGATTAACGTGGACTAGGGCTGCAACAACTAATCGATTAAAATTGATTATTAAAATAATTGCCGATTAATTTAGTCATCGATTCGTTGGATCTATGCTATGCGCAGAGGTTTTTTTTTTTTTTTTTTTTTTTTTTTAATAAACCTTTATTTATAAACTGCAACATGTACAAACAGCTGAGAAACAATAATCAAAATAAGTATGGTGCCAGTATGCTGTTTTTTCCCAATAAAATACTGGATAGGATAGAAATGTAGTTTGTGTCTTTTATTCGATGATTAATCGAAGTAATAATCGACAGATTAATCGATTATCAAATTAATCGTTAGTTGCAGCCCTAACGTGGACCCCGACTTAAACAAGTTGAAAAACTTATTGGGGTGTTACCATTTAGTGGTCAATTGTACGGAATATGTACTGTACTGTGCAATCTACTAAAACAAGTTTCAGTAAATCAATCAAAAACAAGGTTTTTCAAAATAAGAGAACAACTTCAACTCCAGTTATGGGAAAAAAAAGTGCCAACATGGCACTGCCATATTTATTATTGAAGTCACAAAGTGCATTATTTTTTTGAACATGCCTCAAAACAGCAGCTTGGAATTTGGGACATGCTCTCCCTGAGATAATCCTGATACCCACTACAACTATGGGAAATACTATACTTTGACTTTCACAAAGTGCTTTTTTTTTTTTTTTTTTAAACATGCCTCAAAACAGCTACAAAAACAATGAAGACACACAGCTTCAGTCCAGAGTATACTAGAGCATACTTACCAACCTTGAGACCTCCGAATTCGGGTGATGGGGGGGGGGGGTTTGGTGGTCAGTGTTTCCCATAAACTGCCAAGATACCTGTGGGGGCGTGGCTATGGGCGTGGTCACCATGACATCATCGAGTAATTTGCATAATTTACTACAATATGATTTTCTCTAAAAAGGCTCAAAAAATGTATACTTACTAATTAATAATAACAGTTTTGTTTTAAACGTCCATCCATCCATCCATTTTACAATATTTTTACAACACTTTATGTACATATTTATATACAGATTTGAACAATAAGTTATTCACTGAAATATATTTATTAATTGTGGTTCTTACAAAAAATATATCTTATAAAATATATAAGCTAAAAGGTCTCAAAGCTCTGCCCCTTTAATTAGTGCATACTAGATAATTTAACTTTAGCCTACTACTACAACCATATTATTTACCAGCAACATAAAGTGAAACAGAGGCAGAGGTGTCCTGCCACAGTCAGTAACAAATAAACAGAAAACAGTAGTGGTCAAATACAAATAAGGCAACAAGAGAAGTATCCTACACTTCTCTTTTGTAAAGTAAATCTGAACAGCCTATATGGGCATCTACATCAACTATATGATTTGCCTGAGAAGTGGACAGGATTAAAAAAAAAAAAAAAAAAAATTTTTTTTTATATTTATTTATTTTTTTAAATTTGTGGCGGACGTAATTCTTTTGCGGCAGGCCGCCACAAATAAATGAATGTGTGGGAAACACTGGTGGTAGAGGGGGGTGTATATTGTAGCGTCCAGGAAGAGTTAGTGCTGCAAGCTGTTGTGTTTATGTTGTGTTACGGTGCGGATGTTCTCCCGAAATGTGTTTGTCATTCTTGTTTGGTGTGGGTTCACAGTGTGGCGCATATTTGTAACAGTGTTAAAGTTGTTTATATGGCCACCCTCAGTGTGACCTGTATGGCTGTTGATCAAGTATGCTTGCATTCACTTATGTGTGTGTAAAAGCCGCATATATTATGTGACTGGGCCGGCACGCTGTTTGTATGGAGGAAAAGCGGCCATGACGACAGATTGTAGAGGACGCTAAAGGCCCGCCCCCAATAATGTTGTCCGGGTGGAAATCGGGAGAATGTTTGCCCCAGGAGATTTTTGGGAGGGGCACTGAAATTCGTGAGTCTCCCAGGAAAATCGGGAGGTTGAAACCGATACAGATAATTTCCGATATTACATTTTAAAGCATTTATCGGCCGATATTATTGGACATCTCTAGTCATGGCTGTCTTGAGTTTCCAATCATTTCTACAACTCTTATTTTGTTGTGATAGAGTGATTGGAGCACATACTTGTTGGTCACAAAACAACATTCATGAAGTTTGGTTCTTTTATGAATTTATTATGGGTCTACTGAAAATGTGACCAAATCTGCTGGGTCAAAAGTATACATACAGCAATGTTAATATGTCCCTTGGCAAGTTTCACTGCAATAAGGCGCTTTTGGTAGCCATCCACAAACTTCTGCTTGAAATTTTTGACCACTCTTGACAAAATTGGTGCAGTTCAACTAATTTTGTTGGTTTTCTGACATGGACTTGTTTCTTCAGCATTGTCCACACGTTTAAGTCAGGGCTTTGGGGAAGGCTATTCTAAAACCTTCATTCTAGCCTGATTTAGCCATTCCTTTACCACTTTTGACGTGTGTTTGGGGTCATTGTCCTGTTGTGCCCAAGACCCAACCTCCGGGCTTATGATTTTAGGTTGTCCTGAAGAATTTAGAGGTAATCCTCCTTTTTTCATTGTCCCATTTACTCTCTGTAAAGCACCAGTTCCATTGGCAGCAAAACAGGCCCAGAGCATGAATTGATTAACGTGGACCATGACTTAAACAAGTTGAAAAACTTATTGGGGTGTTACCATTTAGTGGTCAATCGTACGGAATATGTACTATACTGTGCATTCTACTAATAGAAGAATCAATCAATCAAAGCATAATACTACCACCACCATGCTTGACAGTAGGCATGGTGTTCCTGGGATTAAAGGCCTCACCTTTTCTCCTCCAAACATTGCTGGGTATTGTGGCCAAACAGCTCAATTTTGGTTTCATCTGACATCACATGGACAAAGATAAGACCTTCTGGAGGAAAGTTCTGTGGTCAGATGAAAGAAAAATTGAGCTGTTTGGCCAATATAAGTGTGTGTGTGTGTGTGTGTGTGTGTGTGTGTGTGTGTGTGTGTGTGTGTGTGTGTGTGTGTGTGTGTGTGTGTGTGTGTGTGTGTGTGTGTGTTATTTGTGAAACAGAAGTTTTTTGTTAACAAGTTAAAGGTGTTTAATGATAATACAAGCATGTTTAACACATACACTATCGTTCAAAAGTTTGGGGTCACATTGAAATGTCCTTATTTTTCAATGAAGATAACTTTAAACTAGTCTTAACTTTAAAGAAATACACTCTATACATTGCTAATGTGGTTAATGACTATTCTAGCTGCAAATGTCTGGTTTTTGGTGCAATATCTACATAGGTGTATAGAGGCCCATTTCCAGCAACTATCACTCCAGTGTTCTAATGGTACAATGTGTTTGCTCATTGGCTCAGAAGGCTAATTGATGATTAGAAAACCCTTGTGCAATCATGTTCACACATCTGAAAACAGTTTAGCTCGTTACAGAAGCTACAAAACTGACCTTCCTTTGAGCAGATTGAGTTTCTGGAGCATCACATTTGTGGGGTCAATTAAACGCTCAAAATGGCCAGAAAAAGACAACTTTCATCTGAAACTCGACAGTCTATTCTTGTTCTTAGAAATGAAGGCTATTCCACAAAATTGTTTGGGTGACCCTAAACTTTTGAACGGTAGTGTATACATTCCTTTCTTTCATGTAGACCAGAATGTAAGTTGTTGTATTACCGGTTTCTGATAACTTGCAATGATTGAAAACAGAAAGGATTCACAGTAGTACTAGTAACGTCCACATTTTTGAATGGAGGAGGGGAAAAAAGTCCTCCTTTCTGTCCAATACCACATGAAAGTGGTTGGTTTTTGGCATCTCATTTGTCCAGCTTTCATATTTGGTTTTAATACACATTACAATAAATAAATTGACGGCAAACTCCGTGTCTTGCTAGCTTTCTGACTCTTATTTTGTCAGCGCAGGCAGGATGGAGCGGCGCTTTTATTGTGAAGACAGGAACTGTGCGGTCAGACTTTAGATTTTTGCAGGTTCAGTGCGAAAGTCTGTCGAAATAAAAAGTGTTTCTCGCCTTCCTAACGGTCGTTTTTTAATTAGTGTACAGCTCTGGTAATGGGTACATTTGCACCCACCTGCACAAATGTACTTCAAAATGTAACAATCAAAATAAATATGACTTTTTTTTTGGTTTACTAGGGCATGCATATATGATATCCATTAGTTTGACCATTTAAAATCAACGATAATAAAAAGGAGATGCTTGGGAATAGCATAAAAATGCCCCAAAAACTTGGAAAAACGCGATTCATAGCGTTACTTTTTGGTGTAACCATCATGAGCGTTCTGTTCAGGTATATTTCTTTTATGTTTTGATAAATCATATTTATGTATTACTAAATTTAAATAGGTATTGATCAATCTTTAAGCTGTGTGTATTTGATTTCAGGTTGCTTTTGACATCTTATTTAGAATTGTAGTTGAAACTTTTACAACCTTGTGTTGCGCTCATGATGGTGTAACCCAGGGGTCGGCAACCCAAAATGTTGAAAGAGCCATATTGGACCAAAAATACAAAAACAAATCTGTCTGGAGCCGCAAAAAGTTAAAAGCCATATTACATACAGATAGTGTGTCATGAGATATACATTGAATTAAGATAACTTAAAGGAAACTAAATGAGCTCAAATATAGCTACAAATGAGGCATAATGTAGCAATATGTACATATAGCTAGCCTAAATAGCATGTTAGCATCGATTAGCTTGCAGTCATGCAGTGACCAAATATGTCTGATTAGCACTCCACACAAGTCAATAACATCAACAAAACTCACCTTTGTGCATTCATGCACAACGTTAAAAGTTTGGTGGACAAAATGAGACAGAAAAAAAAGTGTCATAAAACACGTCCTAGAAAGTTGGAGAAAGTTATACATGTAAGCAAACTACGGTGAGTTCAAGGACCACCAAAATTAGTAGGACAAAACGGTGCTCGCCAAATACTCGAATCAGTGAAGCATGTTTAATATAAACAGTGTGCTTTATAACAATTAGGGAGGTTTGTGTCATGTTTGTCCTCCTACATAAACCATATTAAAACAAAAAATATATTTTTTTCCCCTCATCTTTTTCCATTTTTCATACATTTATGAAAAAGCTCCAGAGAGCCACTAGGGCGGCGCTAAAGAGCCGCATGCGGCTCTAGAGCATACTTGCCAACCCTCCCGTTTTTAGCGGGAGGATCGCGATATTCAGCGCCTCTCCCGACAACCTCCCGGCAGAGATTTTCTCCCGACAAACTCCCGGTATTCAGCCGGAGCTGGAGGCCACGCCCCCTCCAGCTCAATGCGGACCTGAGACTGAGTGGGGACAGCCTGTTCTCACGTCCGCTTTCCCACAAAATAAACAGCTTGCCTGCCCAAAGACGTCATAACATCTAGGGCTTTTATAGAGTGCACAACTGCGCACACAACAAGGAGACGAAGCAGAAGAACGAGGAAATTACAGACATGGCGGCCGAAATGATATACTCATCATGAACGGAGAAGTTAAACAGGACAATACTGCCATCTAATGGATAGCCACTGGAACACTGAAATTCAAGTATTTTTTTTTCTTTCTATGTAAATTTAAAAAAAAAAAAAAAATATATATATATATATATATATATATATATATATATATATATATATATATATATATATATATATATATATATATATATATATATAGCTAGAATTCACTGAAAGTCAAGTATTTCATACATACATATATATATATATATATATATATATATATATATATATATATATATATATATATATATGAAATACTCGAGTTGGTGAATTCTAGCTGTAAATAACCACGCCCCCCCCCCCCCCCCCCCCACCTCCCGATATTGGAGGTCTCAAGGTTGGCAAGTATGCTCTAGAGCCGCGGGTTGCCGACCCCTGGTGTAACCAAACTAGATTACTTTGAATATTGATTCCCTTTTTTACATTTAGTATATTTAAATATACTGTGTTTTATGCTTTTTTCTTTTTGTAACATGTACTATACATATAATACAATAAAGTCCCATATGAAATTATGTTTCTAGCAATACTTTAATTAGGCCTTTGAAAGTAACACTCCAATGTCCATTAGTGGAGCTGTACACATTAATATTAGGTCATGTCAATCAAGTGACAAAAGTGACGTATTGGTGAATATTGATGATCACTAATTTTTTAGATCTATTTTAATAATACCTGGGTGGCAATGGACTGACACACCCTTCGCGATCGACCCAATGGGCACCCCTGGTATAGAACATGGATGGATTACAGCGCCCCTGCTGGTGTAGCCTAGTACTGCACTACCTTTCATCAGTTGCTACAAGACACGATTAATCCCACGATCAATTCCACTTGCACGACATTCACCACCATCAGTTTGATTATTATGGGTATGCCTTACCTTTTGTGTATTGATGGTTACATTTTGTTCCACCTCTTAACAGTGCTTCTCCTGCTCTGTATTAATTGGAATTTGTGTGAACCCGCCGCATTGGTCTCACTGCTCACCTTCTCCTTCTCTGTTTAGTGCGACTGCATGACAGCATTTCAGAGGAAGGATTTCATTACCTCGTCTTTGACCTGTGAGTATATTGCGAACACGTGCACACTCCAACACACACACAGATAGGGGTTGACATTTTGTCCATGTGTGCATGCCTGCAGCTTGTTTGTGTATGCTAAGCACTCTCTCTCTCTCTCTCTCTCTCTCTCTCTCTCCCCCCCCCGCCATCCCAGGGTGACAGGCGGAGAGCTTTTTGAAGACATCGTAGCCAGAGAGTACTACAGCGAGGCCGACGCCAGGTGAGCGCTTCATCAATGGCGCCATTTATATTTCATGCGCCGCTCTCGTTTATGGCCTTGTAAATTAAACGTTGGCGTTCGCCCGTGACAAACGAGGCGTTTTCCAAGGCGTCGCGCGCGCCGGGACCGCCTCGATTTGAAGTTTTCTTCCACCTTTCCTGACATTTT
This sequence comes from Entelurus aequoreus, assembly GCF_033978785.1. Taxonomy (NCBI): domain Eukaryota; kingdom Metazoa; phylum Chordata; class Actinopteri; order Syngnathiformes; family Syngnathidae; genus Entelurus; species Entelurus aequoreus. The sequence continues at coordinate 69,022,267 of NC_084738.1, read as the reverse complement.
CCTCGACACGGTGACATTTAACGCTTGTGTAATGTTCGTATTGTTGTTACTCAGCCAGCGTTTGTGGGTCTGATGGACCCGTTGCATTTTGTGGCTCTTAATGCCTCACAATCAAACACTTTTACCGTATTTCCTTGAATTGGCGCAGGGCATATAGTATTCGCACGTCTAGAATTACTGCCGGGTCAAACTCGTTTCTCAAAATAATTAACGCATGCTTGGCCTTATCGCCGGTTCATTATTAACGCCCGGATCAAATTCGTTTCGCAAAATATTAATTTTATTATCGCATGTCTATAATTTTCGCCGGGTCAAACTCGTTTCGCAAAATATTTAGCATATGTCTAGAACTTCCGCCGGGTCAAATTCGTTAGGTCACGAGTGACGATTTACCTGTCCTCATTTTCAAAATGGAGGAAGCTGATTTAAAGGGCAATAACTCTTAACACCATTGATTTTAATTCATTATTATTTTTTGAGCAATGACACTTAAAAACAAATCACACAAAAATTATTGGGGAACCAAAAGGGTCCCACTCATTAAAGCAGACCTGGGCATTCTGCGGCCCACGGGCCACATCCGGCCCTTTGTGCGTCCCTGTCCGGCCCGCGTGAGGCCAATTATAAATTACAAAATAAATTTTAAAAAGTGTCTATGTCGAGGGTGCAATACAACGGTGCTGCTTTTGTTTTGAAAATCGTTATTTGTATTACTTCCGTGTGGACAGTGAATGTGAACAACTGCAATCACAAATTACAAAATAAAGTTGAAAAAACATCAATGTCGTGCGCGCAATACAACTGTGCTGCTTTTATTTTGAAAAGTATTATTTATGGGCGTATGTCCGTGTGTAACCTGCGGGTGAAGGTGCACATGCAGCGACAAGTGAAGCACGGTTTACACCCGAGACGCTAAAAAGAGAAAAGTTGATGACGAATGGCGTGTTTTCAACAAGACATGGACTGCCAAGCAACGTTCCCTCTAAGGTGCGCGCCTGCGCAATTGCGCACTGCTCAAGCGTCCGCTGCGCACATCAAATATATGCCGCGCACCAAATCAAATCCCATCTGAATTCTAAACAAAATAAACATATTTATTCTATGTAATTTTGCAATGCAACTTTGAGTGACAGTGACAACAAGCGGCCCTAACGGTGTTCGTCAACACCGTTCAATTGAACACCGTTCAATTATTGTAACGTCTATCGAGATGCTTCGAGGACAGGAATTATATCGATCACTTTAATGAGCAAAACTGTTTATATTCGGACATAACCACAAAAAAAACATGAGTAAAACACTTTTATCTCGAAAAACTAGTCATTTTCTGCCGTACAAACCAGGCCAAAACCAACTTGTCATCTGTCACCAACACGCATAGCACTAAACCACTGGTGCGTTTATGGCCACACAAAAAGTTGGACAACTCAAACACCACACAAAGTTACACTATGACTCCTCAGTCATACGTGTGCTTATTTTACTGTCATTTATTATTAATGTTAATTTATTTATATTAGTCATGGAATGCTGTTACACACACTATGTTGAAGTATTACTATTATTATTAATTATTATTATTATTATTATTTATCTTACGGTATATATCAAAAATAATATTGAGCAAAATTTAATTGAAATATTGTCGATGTGGCCCTCCAGCAGTGCTCGGGTTGCTCATGCGGGCCCCGGTAAAAATTAATTGCCCACCCCTGCATTAAAGTGTTAAAAAATAAATTATACATTTTTTTTACTGTTTACTTTTAACACAATAATCTCGAGATCAACTTCAGATCCATCCGTCAATTATATGTTGTATTTTTGTTTGTTTTTTGTTTGTTCGTTTTAGGCCCTTCTTTAAAAAAAATTTTTTTAAAAAAGCTAAATTTTTTATATGGCAAACACAAAATATGCAACATTTTCCCAAAAAAAATCTCAAAGTGCAATATTTAATGTGACGTAATTGGAGCCTTGGATAGGTCAATAATTCATAACATTGATTTTGATTCATTATTATTTTTTAAAGAAAGAAACAGCCTGCATGGCAACTTTGTTATTAGAGTAAACATTGCAACATTTTCTTGTTACATTTCACCTGTTTTCTCTTTCATACCACTTTTTATGTTTTTAATTTTTTTAATCGTATTTTAAAATGGGCCGTGGGGCAGTTAAAAAATGACCTGCGGGCCGCAAATGGCCCCCGGGCCGCACTTTGGACATCCCTGTCTTATATGTAATAGAAATGTGTAAGGGGGGTGTATGGTGTGTTTTCTTCACAGAAAATGAGCCAAAGTCAGATAGTCTCAGTTTGAAAAATGAATTAATTGTATCATTTTTCTTTTAATAAAAAAATGACAACGGGTCCCACAGACCCAAACACCACACAAGGGTTAAAGGCCTACTGAAAGCCACTACTAGCGACCACGCAGTCTGATAGTTTATATATCAATGATGAAATCTTAACATTGCAACACATGCCAATACGGCCGGGTTAACTTATAAAGTGACATTTTAAAATTCCCGCCACACTTCCGGTTGAAAAACTCCTTTGGATATGATTTATGCGCGTGACGTCACAAAATCCACTGAAGTGGTTGGACCCCGTCGAACCCGATACAGAAACCTCTTGTTTTCTTCGACAAAATTCCACAGTATTCTGGACATCTGTGTTGGTGAATCTTTTGCAATTTGTTTAATGAACAATGGAGGCTGCAAAGAAGAACGTTGTAGGTGGGATCGATCGGTGTATTAGCGGCTAAGTACAATACTTACAGCAACACAACAAGGACTACTTACTACGCCTAGCCGATGCTTGCCGCCAAACCCACGGGTGAAGTCCTTCGTCGCGCCGTCGATCGCTGGAACGCAGGTGAGCACGGGTGTTGATGGGAAGATGAGGGCTGGCTGGCGTAGGTGGAGCGCTAATGTTTTTAGCATAGTTCTGTGAGGTCCGGTTGCTAAGTTGCTAAATTAGCCTTAGCGTCGTTAGCAACAGCATTGTTAAGCCTTACCAGGCTGAGAATTTTTAACCGTGTAGTTACATGTCCATGGTTTAATAGTATTGTTGATCTTCTGTCTATCCTTCCAGTCAGGGGTTTATTTATTTTGTTTCTATCTTCATTTGAGAACGATGCTATCACGTTAGCTCAGTAGCTAAGTGTGTCACCGATGTATTGTCGTGGAGATAGAAGTCACTTTAAATGTCCATTTCGCGTGCTCGACTCTCATTTTCAAGAGGATATAGTATCCGAGGTGGTTTAAAATACAAATCCGTGATCCACAATAGAAAAAGGAGAGAGTGTGGAATCCAATGAGCCAGCTTGTACCTAAGTTACGGTCAGAGCGAAAAAAGATACGTCCATCACTGCCTCTCTAGTCCTTCACTCTCACGTTCCTCATCTACGAATCTTTCATCCTCGCTCAAATTAATAATAATAATAATAATAATACCTGGGATTTATATAGCGCTTTTCTAAGTACCCAAAGTCGCTTTTACATGTTAAAAACCCATCATTCATTCACACCTGGTGGTGGTAAGCTACTTTCGTAGCCACAGCTGCCCTGGGGTAGACTGACGGAAGCGTGGCTGCCAATTTGCGCCTACGGCCCCTCCGACCACCACCTGTCATTCATTCAACATTCATTCACCGGTGTGAGCGGCACCGGGGGCAAGGGTGAAGTGTCCTGCCCAAGGACACAACGGCATGGTAAGAGGCGGGGAGCGAACCTGCAACCCTCAGGTTTCTGACACGGGCGCTCTACCCACTACGCCAGGGGTGGGCAATTAATTTTTACCGGGGGCCGCATGAGCTACCCGAGCACTGCTGGAGGGCCACATTGACAATATTTCAATTACATTTTGCTCAATATTATTTTTGATATATACCGTGAGATAAATAATAATAATAATAATAATAATAATTAATAATAATAGTAATACTTCAACATAGTGTGTGTAACAGCATTCCATGACTAATATAAATAAATTAACATTAATAATAAATGACAGTAAAATAAGCACACGTATGACTGAGGAGTCATAGTGTAACTTTGTGTGGTGTTTGAGTTGTCCGACTTTTTGTGTGGCCATAAACGCACCAGTGGTTTAGTGCTATGCGTGTTGGTGACAAATGACAAGTTGGTTTTGGCCTGGTTTGTACGGCAGAAAATGACTAGTTTTTCCAGATATTACTCATGTTTTTGGTGTGGTTATGGCCGAATATAAACAGTTTTGCTCAATAAAGTGATCGATATAATTCCTGGCCTCGAAGCATCTCGATAGACGTTACAATAATTGAACGGTGTTCAATTGAACGGTGTTGACGAACACCGTTAGGGCCGCTTGTTGTCACTGTCACTCAAAGTTGCATTGCAAAATTACATAGAATAAATAAGTTTATTTTGTTTAGAATTCAGATGGGATTTGATTTGGTGCACGGCATATATACTTGCTGTGCGCAGCGGACGCTTGAGCAGTGCGCAATTGCGCAGGCGCCCACCTTAGAGGGAACGTTGCTTGGCAGTCCATGTCTTGTTGAAAACACGCCATTCCTCATCAACTTTTCTCTTTTTAGCGTCTCGGGTGTAAACCGTGCATCACTTGTCGCTGCATGTGCACCTTCACTCGCAGGTTACACACGGACACACGCCCATAAATAATACTTTTCAAAATAAAAGCAGCACAGTTGTATTGCGCGCACGGCATAGATGTTTTTTCAACTTTATTTTGTAATTGCAGCTGTTCACATTCACTCACAATCACGCATACGTCCACACGGAAGTAATACAAATAACGATTTTCAAAACAAAAGCAGCACCGTTGTATTGCACACTCGACATAGATACTTTTTAAAATTTATTTTGTAATTTATTATTGGCCTCACGCGGGCCGGACAGGGACGCACAAAGGGCCGGATGCGGCCCGCGGGCCGCAGAATGCCCAGGTCTGCACTACGCCATGCCGCCCCATCCTGCACGGCCTCTCTAGTCCTTCACTCTCACTTTCCTCATCCACAAATCTTTCATCCTCGCTCAAATTAATGGGGTAATCGTCGCTTTGTCGCTCCGAATCTCTCTCGCTCCATTGTAAACAAAGGAAAATTGTGAGGAATACTAGCTCCTGTGACGTCACGCTACTTCCGGTACAGGCAAGGCTTTTTTTTTTATCAGCGAGCAAAAGTTGCAAACTTTATCGTCGATTTTCTCTACTGAATCCTTTCAGCAAAAATATGGCAATATCGCGAAATGATCAAGTATGACACATAGAATGGATCTGCTATTCCCGTTTGAATAAAAAAAATTCATTTCAGTAGGCCTTTAAGTCGGCCGCATCCTCTCTCCTCAAGTTTCCCGGTCGTGTTCCCAGCGTCTGGGTGGTGCGCAGCTTAGAGAGTTTGTCGGACAACCGGATTAGTTCTCTTTGTCTCTTCCTGCTCACCAGGGGGGGAGCTTTAGAGACACAGAAACCCTCTCTCTCTCTCTCTCTCTCTCTCTCTCCCCCCGTCAGAATTAGACCTCGGCCACTTTCTTCCGCAACCTTGCCGGCGTTAACCTTTGCAGAGGCGTGACATAAACATGAGCCCGGAGCAAGGGGAGCCGGCGGAGGCCTGACACCCGCACTGCGTAGGACAAGTAATAAGGTGGCTCGCAGGAACATTTTTTTGTGTGTGCAAGAGCTGGGAGTGTGAAAACGCGCTCGGCGCTGGCCAGGACGGGAGGAATGATGGCAGCTTGCGTGGAACGCCCCCATTATTAAGATGACTTCCCACACGCGTTGCTTCAGTATTGATCGCTTAAACCGCAGCAGCCCGTGTTGCGTCTTAGAATGTCTGTTTGGTAAAGGCTCGTTACGCAACTTGGCTGTGCAGAGTGCGCCCTTTCTCCTGTTTGTACATGATTCCATGCACATTAGCGGCCCGCGATGTTTCATATTGTGCGCGCGGAGCGGCCGCGAAAATGCATTTTCCCTTCATTCCTATTAATATCCGAGCGATGCGACGTGACGCGGGTATTGTACGCAGGCTCTGTAACAAATGATAGCATCTGACACCACTATCTTTGCCTCTTTTTTTTTTTGTGTGTCTGTGTGTGTGTGTGTGTCCCCTTCCCTCTCTTTCCCCCCACAGTCATTGCATTAGTCAGATCTTGGAGAGTGTCAATCATATCCACCAGCATGATATTGTGCACAGAGACCTCAAGGTGAGTGGCTGCCCGTTTCCGTGACAACCGCACTCTCTCTCTCACACACACACACACCTCTGCTCGTGGCCATGGCAACACACAGATGGCTCCCGGTTGCTCCACCGCTCGCTTTCTATGGCTCTTCTTCTACTCCCCCTCCCCTTTATCCAGCTTCTTCTTTCCTCTTGCATCCACCGTTTCATCCTCCATGTTTGTTCTCAAATGTGTGTGTGTGTGTGTGTGTGTCCTGGTCACGTGGCAAGCGTGTCACCTATGGCAAGGAAACGACAAGGACTCCGCGCACGGACAGGGCGGGAAGGAGATGCTCTTGAGAGGACGACATGGATTGAGCCCCAGGTGTTGCCAGGACAACCTCTGTGACATCACGCTACCCACGGAGCGCCGAGGAGGGGCGGGGCTTATGTCGTCACAATGCCGATTGGCTTAAATGGCTCCTTCTTGCCTTTCCCTGCCGCATTTACCCAGCATGTTCTTGATAGACTTAGAAATACTGTTGAAAATGTTAAAAAAAAAAAAAAAAGGGGGTTGGGGATGCTGCGTGTGCGCCCTGCACTCACGCTATTATCTCAGAGCGCCGCCCGTCTGATTTGTCGGCCTTTTATCCTGAGTGGGCTTTTACCGCGGCCCCTTTATGTCCTCCTGCCCCAAACAACGGCCATTTAGAACGCAGCCTCTCGCTAAGTACACTTTCCATTTAGCATGCCGTCTGCAGCGCCGCCTAAATAACTCCCCGGTGGTTTCTATGGCTACGGGCTCACGTCCATATAAGGTGCTATGGAGATTCTCAACCCACCCATCCCTTTTCCGCTAGTTCTTCCATCATGCCCGCCCCCTCTACTCCCACCATCGCTGCGTTTGCACACCTTAACCCCACACACACACACATCACAGCCATTTAAATATCAATATTTTTTGAGAGACGGCTTCCGTGAAGAGAGGCTGTCACAGTCTTGATGTCTCCTGTCCTACATTCTGCTTGAGCGTGTGTCAATGTGTGTGTTCTGCAGCCCGAGAACCTGTTGTTGGCCAGTAAGATGAAGGGAGCTGCAGTGAAGCTGGCAGACTTTGGCCTCGCTATTGAAGTGCAAGGAGACCAGCAGGCTTGGTTCGGTAAGGAAGCACAAACACAGACGTCAGTTTAATTATTATTTTTTTTGTTTTGCCCATCAACTCATCAGTTATTCTGTCTGCGTGGTGAAAACAAAACAAAAAAGACAAAACAGAACATGTCTGCACTGCAAAAACTGCAATCTAAGTAAGATGAAATATCTCAAATAAGGGTGATATTTGCTTCTTTTCTGTCTGATAAGATAATTCTTCTTACTAGGCAGATTTTATGTTGGAGTGTTTTACTTGTTTTAAGGGTTTTGGTCCTAAATTATCTCAGTAAGATATTACAGCTTGTTGCTGAGATTTGATGACCTATATTGAGTAAAACATGCTTGAAACTAAAATATCAACTGTTGCAAAGCTGCGTCATCAACACTCACAAGTAGAGCTGTCCGATAAATGCTTTAAAATGTAATATCGGAAATTATCGGTATCGTTTTTTAATTATCGGTATCGTTTATTTTTTTATTTTTATTTTTTTTTTAAAAATTAAATCAACATAAAAAACACAAGATACACTTACAATTAGTGCACCAACTCAAAAAACCTCCCTCCCCCATTTACACTCATTCACACAAAAGGGTTATTTATTTCTGTTATTAATATTCTGGTTCCTATCAATATAATCAATACAGTCTGCAAGGGATACAGTCCGTAAGCACACATGATTGTGCGTGCTGCTGGTCCACTAATAGTACTAACCTTTAACTGTTAATTTTACTAATTTTCATTCATTACTAGTTTCTATGTAACTGTTTTTATATTGTTTTACTTTCTTTTTTATTCAAGAAAGTGTTTTTAAATTATTTATCTTATTTTATTTTTTTTATTTTTTTTTAAAAAGGACCTTATCTTCACCATACCTGGTTGTCCAAATTAGGCATAATAATGTGTTAATTCCACGACTGTATATATCGGTATCGGTTGATATCGGTATCGGACAATATCGGATATCGGCAAAAAGCCATTATCGGACATCCCTACTCACAAGTATAAAACTACTTTTTTAAAGTAATCATTTTTTACTTCAAGCATGAAAAAAAAAAATCATGATTTTGACACAATTGTGTCTCATAATTAAAACAGATGACAGCCAAATGGACTTTGCTGTTTTATTTTCAATGAAACAATAGAAAGCACGTACTCATATAGTAGTACAGTTGGCACAGTACAGTAAACTGACAGTTAATATTGAAACACTTAACATGTGACATTTCTAACAATTTTGAACAGAAATAGTTCATGCACATTCAGGTAAATTATTCAAAATTACAATAAAAATCAATTTGGCCGGGGGCCGGGCTGTATATATGCGCACTAATTGACTGAAAGAGCACGCATTTGGCGCGATGATGTCATGTTTTCCATGGAAAAATGCATTTTTAGACCATATGATTTGCCTGAGCGGCTAGGAGACCCCGAGAGTAACAAGCGTATGCCTTGTTGCCTTTCCATTAAGAACAATAAACTAGTTTTTAGTATAAGTTTGCTGGTTTCAAGAAATGTAATGCGGGGCGCATATCATTATGTCAAGATAATGGCACTCGCATTTACTTCATTTAACAATATTTTTCAACATATTGAGCAAAAAGGTCTATTTTTTTTTTTCTACCAAGAAAAGTGCACTTGTTATTAATGAGAATATACTTATTTTAAGGTATTTTTGGGTTCATTTAGGTTAGCTAATTTGACTTGTTTTGGAAAGTCTTGAAAAGCCAAATTTTCTTGTTCTATTAGCAGATAATTTTGCTTAGTTCAAATAAAATACCCCTCATTATTCTATTTTTTTTCTCTTGTTTTTGAACACTGACTTTTTTGCACTGTGCATGCATACAAATGGCTGCTTCTGACAAATGCCAATGACCTAAACAAGCTTCTTTTAGTTTCATATCCGTAACATGCATGCACATTTAATGTGTGCACACTTTCAGAGCATGGCATTATTTATTTCGAGCTCGAGGTCTGTATGTATTGTACAAAACCCCAAAGCAGTGAAGTTGGCACGCTGTGTAAATGGTAAATAAAAACAGAATACAATGATTTGCTAATCCTTTTCGACCTATATTCAATTGAATAGACTGCAAAGACAAGATATTTAACGTTCAAACTGGTAAACTTCATTTTTTGCAAATATAAGCTCATTTGGAATTTGATGCCTGCAACATGTTTCAAAAAAGTTGGCACAAGTGGCAAAAAAAGACTGATAAAGTTGAGGTATGCTCATAAAACACTTATTTGGAACATCCCTCAGGTGAACGGGCTAATTGGGAACAGGTGGGTGCCATGATTGGGTATAAAAGCAGCTTCCATGAAATGCTCAGTCATTCACAAACAAGGGTGGGGCGAGGGTCACCACTTTGTCAACAAATGCGTGAGCAAATTGTTTAAGAACAACATTTCTCAACGAGTATTGCAAGGAATTTAGGGATTTCACCATCTACGGTCTGTGATGTTGACAAAAAGGTTCAGAGAATCTCGAGAAATCACTCCACGTAAGCAGCAAGGCTGAAAACCAACATTGAATGCCCGTGACCTTCGATCACTCCGGCGGTACTGCATCAAAAAGCGACATCAGTGTGTAAAGGATATCACCACATGGGCTCAGGAACACTTCAGAAAACCACTGTCGGTAACTACAGTTGGTCGCTACATCTGTAAGTGCAAGTTAAAACTCTACTATTGATCAACAACACCCAGAAACGTTGCAGGCTTCGCTCTAAGATGGACTGATGCAAAGTGGAAAAATGTTCTGTGGTCTGACGAGTCCATGTTTCAAATTTGTTTTTGGAAACTGTGGACGTTGTGTCCTCCGGACCAAAGAGGAAAAGAACCATTTGGGTTGTTATAGGCGCAAAGATGAAAAGCCAGCATCATTTATTAAATTCTAAGTCCATGATTATTTGCAAAATCAAATTAAGTTTCTCAGTTAGAGCATTAAATATATTGTCTTTGCCGACTATTCAATTGAATATAAGTTGAAAAGGATTAGCAAATCATTGTATTCTGTTTTTATTTACCATTGCCAACTTCACTGGTTTTGGGTTTTGTATATAAAACATCTGTACTGTGGCTTTTCTGGGACATTGGTCATGCTGAAACTAGTAAGAGTCACTTTTTTTTTAAGTTTGAAGGATTTTCCAAGTTGATTACTTAACAGTGCAGTAGGTGGGCATGTGTAGACACGTACTGGACATTTCTATGACGAATGGGGTTCGGCAACATGGCCAATTTCCCAAATCGTTTAAGTTTTAATTCATAAGATTCTAAACCGATCAGTCATGATTCAATTAGACCAGGTGTATCCAAACTTTTTGCCCTGGGGGCCACATTGGGCTAAAAAAAACATGTGGTCAAGGGCCAAAATTCGACTGCATGAAAATTAACTGTATATACAGTACAGGCCAAAAGTTTGGACATTTTCTCATTCAATGCGTTTTTTAAATTTTCATGACTATTTACATTGTAGATTGTCATTGAAGGCATCAAAACTATCAACACGTGGAGTTATGTACTTAACAAAAAAAAGTTGAAATAACTGAAAACATGTTTTTATATTCTAGTTTCTTCAAAATAGCCACCCTTTGCTCTGATTACTGCTTTGCACACTCTTGGCATTCTCTCCATGAGCTTCAAGAGGTAGTCACTTCACAGGTGTCATAGTTTTGATGCCTTCAGTGACAATCCACAATGTAAATAGTCATGAAAATGCATTGAAATGAAAAGGTGTGTCCAAACTTTTGGCCTGTACTGTATGTGTACGTATTATTTTAGAATACTGGATATAGAATTAATCATTAATATAATCGAATATTAAGATAATGTGAAAGTTGGACTCCTTCTGTGACAACCTCTTAAAAGTTTTGTAATCACTCAGAAATATCAAGCAGCAAAAATGTGCCAAACATTGATACGTGTGGAGATATTGTTTTGCATTTTTCCCATCATGCTTTAAGGATTTAAATGGGTGTCATTCTGAACTATTTATGGTGCATGGACATTTTTCTAAATATCCACAAATTGCGTTGTTCTGTTGGCATTTTGTTTATTGGTTTATTTTTTGCACCATGACTAGGGAAGGTTGTTTGCATTGTGTCATGTAAGTAAATTAGGGCTGCAACTAACGATTAATTTGATAATCGATTAATCTGTCGATTATTACTTCGATTAATCCAATAATAATCGGATAAAAGAGACAAACTACATTTCTATCCTATCCAGTATTTTATTGAAAAACAGCATACTGGCACCATACTTATTTTGATTATTGTTTCTCAGCTGTTTGTACATGTTGCAGTTTATAAATAAAGGTTTATTAAAAAAAATTTTTTTTATTATTTTAAAAAAAAATCTCTGCGCATAGCATAGATCCAACGAATCGATGACTAAATTAATCGGCAACTATTTTAATAATCGATTTAATCGATTAGTTGTTGCAGCCCTAAAGTAAATACTGCGCTAAGTTTCATTCAAAGCACACCAAGTGGTCGTAAGCGTGAATTACTCATGTTGGCCACAAAATGACAACAAAGTAGCATCATACAAATAGACTTTTAAAATGAATTGATTCCTTATTAAACTAACAATGTCTTCGGGACAACTTGAAGACGCCGGCGGGCCGCAGATGGCCAGCAAGTCGTAGTTTGGACACCCTTGAATTAGATCAACCCCATAAATATTAAAAATGTCTCAAATCTGTTACAAAATAAATAAAAAATATCTGTTCACAATAAACAATTTTGGCTACTTTCTCAAGTCTCAAAAGTGCAATTTTCAAATCACTGCAACGTGCATTAAGGTATTGTTCTAGTGCAAAACTGCAGTAAATATATAAGCTGTTCTTCTGGGGCTCTTATTTTGTCAGCCCACTCAGACAGGAAGTAACGCGCAGCGATTATGTCGTTAAGGCCGGAAAATGGCGCTTGGTTTTTCAGGCGAAGTAAACAAAATGATTTCCTGAGAAAGGCTTGCTGTGATCTTGCAGGACTCTGGTACAAATACAACCATTGCAGTCAGATGTTTACGTTGCCTGATTCTAAGGTAGTGCGGTTCACCTCGGGCACCCGGGGCGGCTTACAGCCACCGATTGCGGGCATAAATCTTTGCCAACAATAGTAGCGATGGCTTTTCTTACTGTATTTTCATGCTCCGCTGGAGTCTGGCGATATTGCTGGGAAGTCTCGCACTTTGCTTTTTGTTTTGTCCCGGACGGCTTGTTTGACTATGCTAGTGTGACTACCTAGTAGGGGGCAGTGGTATTATGCCTTGGAAATTGATAATGCCCTATATTGATCAAATCAATTATTTTACCCAGCCTTTATGATAGGTTATTAGAACATTTTGTTGGGAAAAAGGATTATTTGTTGTAATTCATTTGCATAGCAATTATGTTTAGGAAAAAGGTAAATATGGCAATTTATCGTGTTACTTTTTATCATTTCAATTAGAGATGTCCGATAATATCGGCCTGCCGATATTATCGGCCGATATATGCGTTAAAATGTAATATCGGAAATTATCGGTATCGTTTTTTTTTATTATCGGTATCGTTTTTTTTGTTTTGTTTTGTTTTTTGTTTTTTTTTAATTAAATCAACATAAAAAACACAAGATACACTTACAATTAGTGCACAACCCATTCACACAAAAGGGTTGTTTCTTTCTGTTATTAATATTCTGGTTCCTACATTATATATCAATATATATCAATACAGTCTGCAAGGGATACAGTCCGTAAGCACACATGATTGTGCGTGCTGCTGGTCCACTAATAGTACTAAACTTCAACAGTTAATTTTACTCATTTTCATTCATTACTAGTTTCTATGTAACTGTTTTTATATTGTTGTACTTTCTTTTTTATTCAAGAAAATGTTTTTAATTTATTTATCTTATTTTACTAATTTTTTTAAAAAGTACCTTATCTTCACCATACCTGGTTGTCCAAATTAGGCATAATGTGTTAATTCCACGACTGTATATATCGGTTGATATCGGTATCGGTTGATATCGGTATCGGTAATTAAAGAGTTGGACAATATCGGATATCGGCAAAAAGCCATTATCGGACATCCCTAATTTCAATGTCATATTAATTTATTAATTTTTTGTTCTTGTTTTGGTGTAATTGAAACTCAACGGCGACTCTGGTGAGCAAGGCAGCACAAGAAGTCGACCATTGAGAAGTACAGTAAAGGGCTTTTAAAGGCCTACTGAAATGACATTTTCTCATTTAAACGGGGATAGCAGATCCATTCTGTGTGTCATACTTGATCATTTCGCGATATTGCCATATTTTTGCTGGAAGGATTTAGTAGAGAACATCGACGATAAAGTTTGCAACTTTTGGTCGCTGATAAAAAAAAAGCCTTGCCTGTACCGGAAGTAGCGTGACGTCGCAGGTTGAAAGGCTCCTCACATTTCCCCATTGTTTACACCAGCAGCGAGAGCGATTCGGACCGAGAAAGCGACGATTACCCCATTAATTTGAGCGAGGATGAAAGATTTGTGGATGAGGAACGTGAGAGTGAAGGACTAGAGTGCAGTGCAGGACGTATCTTTTTTCGCTCTGACCGTAACTTAGGTACAAGCTGGCTCATTGGATTCCACCCTTTCTCCTTTTTCTATTGTGGATCACGGATTTGTATTTTAAACCACCTCGGATACTATATCCTCTTGAAAATGAGAGTCGAGAACGCGAAATGGACATTCACAGTGACTTTTATCTCCACGACAATACATCGGCGAAGCACTTTAGCTACGGAGCTAACGTGATAGCATCGTGCTTAAATGCAGATAGAAACAAGAGAAATAAGCCACTGACTGGAAGGATAGACAGAAGATCAACAATACTACCAAACTCTGGACCTGTAACCACACGGTTAATGCTGTACCGCCTGGCGAAGCCTAGCAATGCTGTTGCTAACGACGCCGGGACCTCGACAGAGCAATGCTAAAAACATTAGCTCTCCACCTACGCCAGCCCTCATCTGCTCATCAACACCCGTGCTCACCTGCGTTCCAGCGATCGACGGCGCGACGAAGGACTTCACCCAATCATCGATGCGGTCGGCGGCTAGCGTCGGATAGCGCGTCTGCTATCCAACTCAAAGTCCTCCTGGTTGTGTTGCTGCAGCCAGCCGCTAATACACCGATCCCACCTACAGCTTTCTTCTTTGCAGTCTCCATTGTTCATTAAACAAATTGCAAAAGATTCACCAACACAGATGTCCAGAATACTGTGGAATTTTGCGATGAAAACAGAGCTTTTTTGTATTGGATACAATGATGTACCTATACTTCCGCTTCAACCATTGACGTCACGCGCATACGTCATCATACACAGACGTTTTCAACCGGAAGTGTGGCGGGAAATTTAAAATTGCACTTTATAAGTTAACCCGGCCGTATTGGCATGTGTTGCAATGTTAAGATTTCATCATTGATATATAAACTATCAGACTGCGTGGTCGGTAGTAGTGGCTTTCAGTAGGCCTTTAAAGTGGCAGGAAACTTACTTTCTGTAAAATTACAAAAAATTAAAATGGACCTTTTGAAGGACGTTGTTTTTTGACAGTTTGTCCAATGATTTATTACTATTTTCTAGTGTACATATACAGTACAGGCCAAAAGTGTGGACACACCTTCTCATTTGGCCATGGATGAAGTGCTGGCTGTCCAGAGTCGGGACCTGGGGTGGACCGCTAGCCTGGGGGTCTGCGGTCCTCTCTAAGGTTTCTCATTGTCATCCCACTGGGTTGAGTTTTTCCTTGCCCCGATGTGGGATCTGAACCGAGGATGTCGTTGTGGCTAGTGCAGCCCTTTGAGACACTTGTGATTTAGGGCTATATAAATAAACATTGATTGATTGATTGGGTTTTCTCTATTTTCATGACTGTTTACATGGTAGATTGTCACTGAAGGCATCAAAACTGTGAATTAACACATGTGGCGTTACACTACCGTTCAAAAGTTTGAGGTCACCCAAACAATTTTGTGGAATAGCCTTCATTTCTAAGAACAAGAATAGACTGTCGAGTTTCAGATGAAAGTTCTCTTTTTCTGGCCATTTTGAGCGTTTAATTGACCCCACAAATGTGATGCTCCAGAAACTCAATCTGCTCAAAGGAAGGTCAGTTTTGTAGCTTCTGTAACGAGCTAAACTGTTTTCAGATGTGTGAACATGATTGCACAAGGGTTTTCTAATCATCAATTAGCCGTCTGAGCCAATGAGCAAACACATTGTACCATTAGAACACTGGAGTGATAGTTGCTGGAAATGGGCCTCTATACACCTATGTAGATATTGCACCAAAAACCAGACATTTGCAGCTAGAATAGTCATTTACCACATTAGCAATGTATAGAGTGTATTTCTTTAAAGTTAAGACTAGTTTAAAGTTATCTTCATTGAAAAGTACAGTGCTTTTCCTTAAAAAATAAGGACATTTCAATGTGACCCCAAACTTTTGAACGGTAGTGTATGTACTTAACAAAAAAAGGCATAATCGCAGTGCGTTACTTCCTGTCTGAGTGGGCTAACAAAATAAGAGCCCCAGAAGAACAGCTTATATATTTACTGCAGTTTTGCACTTGAAGAAACAATATCTTCATGCACTTTGCAGTGATAGAATGTTGCAATAGAAGTACACCTTCCCTTTGAAAATTGCACTTTTGAGACTTGAGAAAGTATCCAAAATTGTTTATTGTGAACAGATATTTTAATTTATTTTGTCACAGATTTGAGACATTTTCAATATTCAGGTGTTGATCTAATTCAAGGGTGTCCAAACGACGACTTGCTGGCCCGAAGACATTGTTAGTTTAATAAGGAATCAATTCATTTTAAAAAGTCTATTTATATGATGCTACTTTGTCGTCATTTTTGTGAACAACATGAGTAATTCAGGCGTATGCCCACTTGGTGTGCTTTGAATGAAAGCGCAGTATTACATGACACAATGCAAACAACCTTCCCTAGTCATGGTGCAAAAAAATAAAAAACAACAAAATGCCGCACAGCGCAATTTGTGGATATTAAAAAAATGTCCACGCACCATAAATAAATCAGAATGACACCCATTTAAATCCTTAAAGCATGATGGGAAAAATGCAAAACAATATCTCCACACGTATCAATGTTTGGCACATTTTTGCTGCTTGATATTTCTGATCACAAAACTTTAAAGAGGTTGTCACGGAAGTAAATAAGGTAGGAGTCCAACTTTCACATTATCTTAATATCCGATTATATTAATGATTAATTATATACCCAGTATTCTAAAATAATATGTACACATACAGTACAGGCCAAAAGTTTGGACACACCTTTTCATTCCAATGTGTTTTCTTTATTTTCATGACTATTTACGTTGTGGATTGTCACTGAAGGCATCAAAACTGTGACTACCTCTTGAAGCTCATGGAGAGAATGCCAAGAGTGTGCGAAGCAGTAATCAGAGCAAAGGGTGGCTTTTTTGAAGAAACTAGAATATAAAACATGTTTTCAGTTATTTCCCCTTTTTTTTTTGTTAAGTACATAACTCCACATGTGTTCATTCATAGTTTTGATGCCTTCAGTGACAATCTACAATGTAAATGGTCATGAAAGTAAAGAAAAGGTGTGTCCAAACGTTTGGCCTGTACTGTATATTACTGTGGGTTCTTATCCTAGGGATTTACCTTTTTACACAACAGACTCTTAACTCGTCAATGTACACATGAAGTTATAATGAAGATATTTGTCAACGGAATACCAGAAAGGAGGCCTGGTGGCCTTGTTGCATGTTGCGCAATCGTGACGCACGGCCAATAAAAAGTATTTGCAAGCGCCTCGCACACGTTCCAGTTCACGCTTAGTTCACGGCGTCTTGGCTCAGCGCCGAGCTGTGCGAGCGTTTGGCTGGCTTTTAAGCACGGGACAGATGATTAATGGGCATTTGCTCGTGACTCGGTGTGCCGTAATCTGGCCTCGCGTTAGATTCCAGGAGGCCACGGCCGTGTGAACCCTCCCCTCGACACATAACTACAGTAAAATAGCCCTGATGAGTCATAAAATACGTCCCTTAATTGTGTCCTCTGGCTTCCTCTGTCGGGCAGGCTTTGCGGGAACGCCTGGCTATCTCTCCCCGGAAGTCCTTCGGAAGGACCCCTACGGCAAGCCTGTGGACATATGGGCTTGTGGTGAGTCCTGCTTTACCTTTGCCGCGGTGGGAAGTGAAGACTTCGCCGCATGTTTGTTTACATTGTTGGACATCTATTATTATTGTTCTGCCTACCATATAGCCCACTGTTCCAAAAACTTTGATACACCTCACAGCGTGGTACCTGGAGGTTGCTATGGTATGTGTTAACCATAGAGAGGTAACCTATATTGTCACAGTATAATAATAATAATAATAATAATAGATTTTATTTGTAAAAAGCACTTTACATTGAGTAAACAACCTCAAAGAGCTACAGTGTATTAAAAAAAATAAAAAGATCATTAAAAATAAAAACTAGAACAGTCAAATAGCTCAAACTAGTATGCATATATCTAAAAAAAAAAAAAAAAAGGCTTTTTTAAAAAGGGTTTTTAAGCCTTTTTTAAAAGCATCCACCGTCTGTGGTGCCCTCAGGTGGTCAGTATTAAAGGCCTACTTAAATGAATTTTTTAAAATTCAAACGGGGATAGCAGATCCATTCTATGTGTCATACTTGATCATTTCGCGATATTGCCATATTTTTGATGAAAGGATTTACCGTAATTTCCGGACTAAGTGTATTTTACTTTTTCCCCTCGTTCTGGTCCCTGCGGCTTATACAAGGGTGCGGCTTATTTACGGCCTGTTCTTCTCCGACACCGACGAAGAGGATTTCGGTGGTTTTAGTACGCAGGTAGGAAGACGATGACATAATGATTAAAGACTGACTTTTCATATACCGGTAGGCTGGTTATTTTGATAACGTACAGGCGAGCACTTTGTGTTACTTTGCACCGTTGTATTATTTGTACTCTGCACGAATGCTGTTCGCCATGTCAAAGATGTGAAAGTTTGATTGAAAGATTTATTGTTAATAAATGGGACGCTTTGCGTTCCCAAACAGTCATCTCTGTCCCGACAATCCCCTCCGTGGTAGCAGGAACCCCTATATACTACGCTAATTACACATCAAAACCCTGCGGCTTATAGTCGGGTGCGGCTTATATATGGAGCAATCTGTATTTTCCCCTAAATTTAGCTGGTGCGGCTTATAGTCAGGTGCGGCTTATATATGGAGCAATCTGTATTTTCCCCTAAATTTAGCTGGTGCGGCTTATAGTCAGGTGCGGCTTATATATGGAGCAATCTGTATTTTCCCCTAAATTTAGCTGGTGCGGCTTATAGTCAGGTGCGGCTTATATATGGAGCAATCTGTATTTTCCCCTAAATTTAGCTGGTGCGGCTTATAGTCAGGTGCGGCTTATAGTCCGGAAATTACGGTAGTAGAGAACGACGACGATAAAGGTCGCTGATAAAATAAAAAAAAAGCCTTGCCTATACCGGAAGTAGCGTGACGTCACCAGAGGAAGGACTCCTCACATTCCACCATTGTTTACAATGCAGCGAGAGAGATTCGGACCGAGAAAGCGACGATCACCCCATTAATTTGAGCGAGGATGAAAGATTCGTGGATGAGGAAAGTGAGAGTGAAGGACTAGAGAGGCAGTGCAGGACGTATCACTTTCACTGTATGATATTGTGGTAGTGCGTAAAACGAAGTGGCAGGAATGTGTAGGATAAACACTTACTGTAATTGAATACAAACCTAATACTCACATGTTCTAATTAGGGTTATATGATCGTAGCAATAATTGCGACTAATTAGAGTTCAATCACGGTGCTCAGCTGTTAGCATTTTTACCTCGGTCAAACATGGCCAAAATGTCTGTTAGAAGATATCGCAGTAGGGAAGCAATGATGCTCAGTGTAATCCTGCACGGGACAATCCGCCTTTTTAATTTAAAAAAGAAACGGCGATAATAATCGAGATCGGATGATATGAAAAAAATTGTTGTGATCTGTTTTTTTTTTTTTGCCGTATCACCCAGCCCTAGTTCGAATCAGATTTATTATTACAAACTAGGGTGGTCTCAGTACCAATATTTTGGTACCAAAATGTATTTACATACTTTGCGATACTTTTTTAAATAAAAGGGACCACAAAAAAAGGTCATTATTGGCTTTATTTTAACAAAAAATTACTACTTTAAACATCTGTTTCTTGTCTTTTATTAGTAAGTAAGCAAACAAAGGCTCCTAATTAGTCTGCTGACGTATGCAGTAACATATTGTCTCATTTATATTGTATTATTTTGTCAAAATTAAGGACAATCTGTAAAAATTATTGTTAATCTACTTGTTAATTTGCTGTTAATATCTGCTTACTTTCTGTTTCAACATGTTCTATCTACACTTCTGTTAAAATGTAATAATCACTTATTCTTCTGTTTGGATACTTTACATTAGTTTGGATGATATCACAAATTTAGGTATCAAACCGATAGCAAGTAGTTACAGGATCATATATTGGTCATAATTTAAGTTCTCATGTGTCCAGGGAGTTTATGAATATTATATGATTTATTTTTTTTGGGGGGCGGTATAGCTCGGTTGGTAAAGTGGCCGTGCCAGCAACTTTAGGGTTCCAGGTTCGATCCCCGCTTCCGTTGTCCTTTGGCAAGACACTTTACCCACCTGCTCCCAGTGCCACCCACACTGGTTTAAATGCAACTTAGATATTGTGTTTCACTATGTAAAAGCACTTTGAGTCACTAGAGAAAAGCGCTATATAAATATAATTCACTTCACTTTTTTTTTTAAAAAAAGGGATTTTGTGCGGCAAAAAAATATTGATGTAATCACAGTAGTATCGACTAGATACACTCTTGTACTTGGTATCATTACAGTGGATGTCAGGTGTAGATCCACCCATGGCGTTTGTTTACATTGTGACGTCGGTGAGCTACGGTGTGTAGTGAAGCATGTTAAGCTATTCCTCGTCCTGCAGGGATGGAATCTTGTAAAAAAAACAACAAAAAAAAACAACTCTTATTTGTCGCCATGGAGACAAGGATCAGTGATTTAGAAGAAGCTAAAACACTGCCAGTTGTGGATGGACATTAGCCGCTAACTAGTTAGCCATGTTTTAAAGCACCTCTTCCTGAGGTTGTTTCAGTGTTATGACTTCACCTTTATCTTTAATTTTTAAGCCAAAATGCGTCCAGTCTCCCTTTTCTGTCTCCACACTGTGTCTGCTTGTAAGTACTCCGTGATTGTGCGCTGCCGAACATGCTCCTCTGCTCGTAAAACCAGCAATGTCACAACCTGACGGCGACGTGCCATCATGCCTGTAAAAAAATATTGCAAACCTGCTATAGTACACTTTTCAAAGTATAGTACCGTTTTTGATTCATTAGTACCGCGATACTATACTAGTACCTGTATACTGTACAACCCTACTACAAACATGTATTTTTAAGTGCAAATAATTGTGCAGGAACATCCACTGTTTCAAACTAGTGTTAAAAAAAATGACAGTTGTCTTCAAAGCGACAATGTAAACATCCAGTGTAAAACTGTTCAGTTTACTATCTTTAAACTTTTACTTTTTGAGAAGCGGTGTCCTCTACAGCAGCGTTCCCCAACCTTTTTTCTACCAGGGACCGGTTATATGTATGTAGGGATGATACTCGAAACCGGTTTTCCCGGTTGTTCGATAAGAAAAGAACCGAGTCCTCGGACTCGAATCCCTTTTTGAGAACCGGTACCCGTTATCGAGACCACTATAGTAAAGAAAAAGAGTTGGTTCTTTATTCGAATCCCTCGGACCGAATCTCATCCCGACCAGAAATGCCCCTTGAGACATCGCAAGAATTTACGTCACGTAGCTCAGTCATTAGGCGCAGATAGGGAAAGCAGGAAAAACAATGGAATAATAAAGTTCAAAACAAAAGGTATAATCCAATGAATAACTTTACTGAGAGATTTGAGCAGGGTACAAACACATGACCAACACTTTTACCACCAACATAGCAACCAGGCTAGCAACGCACCTCCTTTACGGCAGCTGTCGCAACGTTCTTAAAGCAACCGCAGCACATACATATATATACAACATATATGACATGATCTCCCTTTTTCAACTTTTGTTTTTCTTTCCTTGTAAACAAAACAAAATCACACTGTACATGTGTTGTCTGTCTAATTATAAATAATGAAGACGAGGCATGTTGGCTGAGTTCTTGGCGTTTACTTTCACGGGTGACGACATGCAACACTTTTCGGGGCTACCGCGCATGCTCGTCACTCCCGTTGCATGCGGGGTAGTGTAGTTGTTATGTTCCCTCGCTCATAACATCACATCTTTCCCCCTATAAAGAAAGATTTTAACTCAATAAAGTGTATTTCTTTTTTTAGCTTTAACTTTTCATTTTTTAGCATTGTAACCACATTTGCAAACAACTTTTCTCTTCATAGAATTTTCTTTCAATAAAGAAATAAAGTGCAAAAATGTCAAAGCATCATAACAAACAGTTATGTTCCAATAGCAGCAGAAGTGCACTTTTTGGAGAGCTGTATTATTTTCAGTTTTGTGCCCAAGGGACTGATTTTATTTAACACTATAGTATTATTTATACACCTATAGTGATCACAGAGACAGGTTGTTTTTGTGATACTGTATATATTTGTTTCTCTGAAAAATCCCACTTAATATACTTTGGGTAACAAGAGTCAATATTTATTTTTTTTATTTTATTTTTTTAGGGGGGTAACAGTCAATATTTATTTATTTATTAGATTTTATTTTTTTCTTATATAATAAAAGTGAGCTTTTGTTCAACCAAATATTGTTTTTTTCCCATATACAACAACCTATCTGGACTCGATAAGAGAATCGATAAGGAATCTGTTCGATAAGAGGATTCGATAATAGGCTCGAACTCGATCATTTCTTATCAAACATCATCCCTATATGTATGCATTATTTTCACCGACCGGCTTTCTACTTGTGGCAGATAAAAACAGCAAAAAATGAGCATGAAAAATGAGCTTTTGGCTACAACCTGGTGCATTAACATTGTATATGTCCATTAATGTGCATTGTCCAATGTACTATAACAAATAAGTTCTATTATTATTGGTGTGTTCAGTGGGACAAGCGAAATTTAAGTCGGAGAAAATGTGGTAGTTTATAAATTATTTAATGTTTCTGTGCGGCCCGGTAGCAAATGTGTCACGGACCGGTACCAGTTGAGGACCACTGCTCTATACTGGACATTTTTTTTCCATATCAGTTTGAAAAATGCTATTTCTTGAAAAGGTTAACTGAGAATGTAACTTTTTATAATGTAAATACCCCTCAAATTGATGTTTAGTCTCGCTGGCTTCGAACATCTTTCCGAGTGATGGTTTATCAAATAGATTCTCATGTTACTCGCCGTGTGCGGTGTCAGCACTTCCATCGGCGCTGTGGACGACCCAGGACCTCCGCCAATGAGGTTATGAATTTGCCGGGGTTTGCTTATTAGCAACATAACTCAAAAAGCTACGGACAGATTTCCATGACATTTTCAGGAAATGTCCTAGAAAAAAAACAAATGTACTAATATGATCCACTTCAAGAAACTCTTCAAACTTAGTGTTCACAAAGTACAAAGAAGAAGAACCATGATGAACATTCTGAATTTATTTTATCCATCCATTCTTTCATTCTCAAAATAATCTTACTTATCTCATCGTATGAAATAAAACTTACTTCACCAATTATTTATTGTTATTGTGATAACTTATGGAGTATATTGTGAATAAATTGAGAACAGGAAGTGAACAAAAGTTTTAGCAACTGCTATGTAAAAGAAAAGGGGTAGGATTAAATAAGCTCTGCTTCTTCCTACTCCTTATCCAAAATGTTGAAAATAGAAACTGGAAATTGTGATGTATCATGTTGTATGCATTAGGGGTGTAACGGTACACAAACATTTCGGTTCGGTACGTACCTCGGTTTAGAGGTCACTGTTCGGTTCATTTTCGGTAGAGTAAGAAAACAACAAAATATACATTTTTGGGTTATTTATTTACCAAATTTGCAAAATCGTCCACCAAAAATATTTTTCTTAGTGGAATATTTGATGTGAAGTAATCGGAACCTTGGATAGGTCAACAATTCATAATAACATTGATTTTGATTCAATATTATGTTTTGAGCAATGACAGTTTGAAAGAAAAAGAAACATCTTTGTTTTATTAGTCAACATTGCAACTTTTTCTAAATTACATTTCACCTTTAAGCTTTTTTATTTCACTTTTGTTGTTTTTGTTTATTTTCATAGTATTTTTAGAATGTGCCGTGGGCCTTTAAACCATTAGCTGTGGGCCGCAAATGGCCTCCGGGGCACACTTTTGACACCCCTGCTATAGATAATAATAAATTAAATCTGATAAATCTATGGATAAAAAGCAGAGCCTGGCGACGCATGCGCGTTTATCATAACTCTCTCTCTCACTCTGTCTCTGCCCCTCCCTCACCAATGCTGCTGCGCGCACAATTTGTTTTGTTTTTAACCCCTTCTTAGCCCTGAACGTACATTGAAAATACACGCAACCCTAACTCAAAATGCCGGACATTTGAGGCATTTAAGAAACTCCGCCCTGACAGCTCCCCAAAAGAGGACATGTCCGGTGAAAAGAGGACGTATGCTCAGTCTGTCGTAGCCCGTTAGCTGCTAGCATGCCGTGTGTTGTGCCTCGGTGTGCATTGTTTACACAACGTGCGTTACGCTACCTAATATGTCCGTGTGGAAACTCGTTCGGTACACCTCCGAACCGGAACCCCCGTACCGAAACGGTTCGATACAAATACACGTACCGTTACACCCCTAGTATGCATGCATGTTCGGAATAAACTCAAACAAAAAAAAAAAGTGGCCAATTTTCAGGCTGGCCAACGCAAAAGCGCCAGAAAAAAACTACAGTCGGCAAGTTTCATTTGATACCGTCACACGTCACGGCGTTATTGTGAGGAGTTTAAAAACGCAAGGCTGCATACTCACGGTACCTGATATTCAGCTGGGAATGACTACAACAGTAAATAAACACAAGACGTATATATACTCTATTAGCCACAACACAACCAGGCTTATATTTAATATGCCACAAATTAATCCTGCATAAAAACACCTGCGTGTTTATGCTAGCTCCTAGCTCCTATGCTAGCTCCTAGCTCCATAGAACACGCCAATACAATTCAAACACCTGATCAACACACACAATCACTCAGCCCAAAAGACCGTTCACCTAACCCAAGGTTCATAAAGCTCATATATTTTTAAAAAGTTACGTACGTGACGCGCACATACGGTCAAGCGATCATATGTTTAGCAGCCAAGGCTGCATACTCACGGTACCTGATATTCAGCTGGGAATGACTAAAACAGTAAATAAACACAAAACATATATTTACTCTATTAGCCACAACACAACCAGGCTTATATTTAATATGACACAAATTAATCCTGCATAAAAACACCTACGTCTTTGTTATGCTAACTCCTAGCTCCTATGCTAGCTCCTAGCTCCATAGAACACGCCAATACAATCCAAACACCTGATCAACACACACAATCACTCAGCCCAAAAGACCGTTCACCTAACCCAATGTTCATAAAGCTTATATATTTTAAAAAAGTTACGTACATACGCAAAAAAAAGTTGCGCACATACGGTCAAGCGATCAAATGTTTAGAAGCCAAAGCTGCATACTCACGGTAGCACGTCTGCGTCTTTGTCATCCAAATCAAAGTAATCCAGGTAAGAGTCTGTGTTGTCCCAGTTCTCTACAGGCGTCTGTGTATCGAAGTCAAAAGTCCTCCTGGTTAGAGTCTCTGTTATCCGAGTTCTTCCATCTTGACTGCATCTTTCGGGAATGTAAACAAAGAAGCGCCGGCTGTGTACTGTTGTTGCTGACTTCCCTCGCAAAATACGTCCGTTTCGCACCGACAACTTTCTTCTTTGCTTGCTCAGCTTCTTTCTCCATAATGCAATGAACATGATTGCAACAGATTCACGAACACAGATGTCCAGAATACTGTGGAATTATGAAATGAAAACAGAGCTTTTTCGTATTGGCTTCAATGTGGAAGGCATACCCGTGTTCCCCGGGCTACGTCACGCGCATACGTCATCCTCAGAGGCGTTTCGAACCGGAAGTTTAGCGGCAAATTTAAAATGTCACTTTATAAGTTAACCCGGCCGTATTGGCATGTGTTATAATGTTAAGATTTCATCATTGATATATAAACTATCAGACTGCGTGGTCGGTAGTAGTGGCTTTCAGTAGGCCTTTAACCAGCACAGTCGTCAATTTAGCCCCCATGGAAATGCCCCCCCTCTACCTCAAAGAACTGCTCACCCCCAAATCCTCCACACGACACCTCCGCTCCGGACAGGCTAACCTCCTCCAACCTCCGGGGACAAAGCTACGAACAATGGGAGACTGGGCTTTCTGCTCCGCCGCTCTCCCTGACCACCTGAGGGCACCACAGACTGTGGATGCTTTTAAAAAAGGCTTTTTTTAAGATATATGCATACTAGTTTTAGCTATTTGGCTGTTCTAGTTTTTATTTTTATTTATTTTTTATTATCTTTTTATTTTTTTATACACCGTAGCACTTTGGGGTTGTTTACTCAATGTAAAGTGCTTTTTACAAATAAAATCTATTATTATTATTATTCCATCCATCCGTTTTCTACCGCTTATCCCTTTCGGGGTCGCGGGGGGATGCTGCAGCCTATCTCGGCTACAATCGCGTACCGTTTCTTTTAAATCTCGTCTCAATTCCAGCCGCTCGACATTCATAATTTACAAGGGCATGCCCCTTTTAATTGTTGTAAGGATTTTTGTGTAAACCACTGCTGTATTATTTATACTGCCCCTTATTTCAATGACTGGCACCTCATTGATCAAGTGTCTCTCCTTTTCAGTGTATTTTGTACTGAAGGTTCTCTGCTACTGCTGTAACCTATTTTGTCTCTTCCATCAGGTGTTATTCTCTATATATTGTTAGTTGGATATCCTCCATTTTGGGATGAAGATCAGCACAAACTCTATCAGCAGATCAAAGCCGGGGCCTACGACGTAAGTGTGTGTGTGGGTGTGTGTGTGTGTTTGGGTGTGTGTGTTAGAGAAGGGTGCAGTGCGGGGCTTTGCTAAGCAGTTTTTGAATGTTTAATAGTGTCCAATTGAAAGTTGGTCCACTGCTATTGATCCAGTCAGCCTCCATGGCGCATTGCAGAGGTATGTGTGGTTAAGGAGGTTCCTCCAACCCCCCCAAAAATGCACTGGACACAGATTTACACACCCCTAATTAGCCAACAATGAGGAATCATATTTATATTATACAAGGTATTCAATGTTCGCCAACCTGTATCTACTTCTGCTTTAGTTTCCCTCCCCTGAGTGGGACACGGTGACCCCTGAGGCAAAGAACCTGATCAACCAAATGTTGACCATCAACCCGGCCAAGAGAATCACTGCCGAGCAGGCCCTCAAGCACCCATGGGTCTGCGTAAGTAAAGTTCAGAGTTTCTCCGCGGAGCCGAGACTGGGATCCCTAGTCCCCGGGTGCACTTTTTCGTGTGCGTGACTGTGAAATTGTCCCCTTCCCCCTGCAGCACCGCTCCACAGTGGCGTCCATGATGCACAGACAGGAAACTGTCGAGTGTCTCCGCAAGTTCAACGCTCGCCGAAAACTCAAGGTACTTACCTAGTGTTTGTTGTCATTGTTGTTTGCCATTCTAGTAAGTGCAGTGGAACCTCAATTTACAAACTGAATTGGTTCATGAACAGTGTTCGTAAAAATTGTGAAGCTCAAATTCTCCATAAGAAACTGTTGTATTTTTCGGACTCTAAGGCACACTTAAAGCTAGAGGCTTTTTTGCCGATATTCCGATATTGTCCAACTCTTAATTACCGATACCGATATCAACCGATACCGATATATACAGTCGTGGAATTAACACATTATTATGCCTAATTTGGACAACCAGGTATGGTGAAGATAAGGTCCTTTTTAAAAAAAAATAATAAAAAAAATTAAATAAAAAAAATTCTTGAATAAAAAAGAAAGTAAAACAATATAAAAACAATTACATACAAACTAGTAATTAATGAAAATGAGTAAAATTAACTGTTAGAGGTTAGTACTATTAGTGGACCAGCAGCACGCACAATAATGTGTGCTTACGGACTGTATCCCTTGCAGACTGTATTGATATTAGGGCTGCAAACACTAATCGATTAAAATCGATTATTAAAATAGTTGCCGATTAATTTAGTCATTGATTTGTTGGATCTATGCTATGCGCAGAGTTTTTTTTTTTTTTTTTTTTTAAATAAACCTTTATTTATAAACTGCAACATTTACAAACAGCTGAGAAACAATAATCAAAATAAGCATGGTGCCAGTATGCTGTTTTTTTTCAATAAAATACTGGAAAGGATAGAAATGTAGTTTGTCGCCTTGATCCGATTTATAATCGATTAATCGAATTAATAATCGACAGATTAATCGATTATCAAATTAATCGTTAGTTGCCGCCCTAATTGATATATAATGTAGGAACCAGAATATTAATAACAGAATAGTGCCAGTATGCTGTTTTTTTTCAATAAAATACTGGAAAGGATAGAAATGTAGTTTGTCTCTTTTATCCGACTATTAATCGATTAATCGAAGTAATAATCGACAGATTAATCGATTATCAAGTTAATCGTTAGTTGCAGCCCTAATTGATGTATATTGATATTAGGGCTGCAACAACTAATCGATTAAATCGATTAAAATCGATTATAAAAATAGTTGGCGATTAATTTAGTCATCGATTCGTTGGAACTATGCTATGCGCATGCGTGGAGGCTTTTTTTTAATTGTATTTATTTTTTAAATAATTTATTATTTATATTTATTTATAAACTGCAACATTTACAAACAGCTGAGAAACAATAATCAAAGTAAGTACAAAAACAATACAAAACAGCGCCAGAGCGGCGCTGAGGCTACGTCTCATGAGGTGGCGTAAGCTAGCCAATGATGTGTCATGTACACCTCACGTGACGACGCCGTCTGGAAACATTCAAAAAATGGCGCAGGTAAACCGTATGGATAGTTCAGCGGAGAAACATCTTGAGGTTATTGCTTCAATGGAGAAAAGTGTACGACCTAAGTCGTCAAAAGTGTGGGAACACTTCACTTTAAAGACTTCAAAGAAGACCGTTTCCTGCAAAATGGCACGGAAGTACAACATTGCTTCAGGAGCACCTGAAAAGGAAACATGTTGGAGCCATGAATGAAGGGAAGAACTCACAGTACGTAACTTTTTAAGTCCATAGTGGCAGCAAGCATTCATGAGTTCAACTTTTTTGTAAGTAACTTTAACGTTATGCCTTTGTTGCAACGCGGGGCTGATAATGTGTCTCCGGCACATTTGACTCCGTTTTGAGAGAGAAAACGCACGGTTACCAATTTGGAAATAAACGTAACGGACAGAAATATCTCAGGTTGGTTTCATAATGGATCAATGTAGCCGGGCTGATAAAGCTATATAAATATATTTAGATTTGAGTGACGCTTTAGTACAACTAATCGTTATGAAGGTGCTGGAATATTTCATGCTATTATTTAGAGGCAGCCTAAAATGAATCCTTTATTATTCACAACAGAAACGTGTACAATATCTGATCTGATGAGTTACATTTCTGTGTTATTATTGGTGTATGCTGCATCCCCAATGTCCACAACATGGTGCCAGTATGCTGGTTTTTTTCAATAAAATACTGGAAAGGATAGAAATGTAGTTTGTCGCATTGATCCGATTATTAATCGATTAATCGAAGTAATAATCGACAGATTAATCGATTATCAAATTAATCGTTAGTTGCCGCCCTAATTGATATATAATGTAGGAACCAGAATATTAATAACAGAAAGAAACAACCCTTTTGTGTGAATGAGTGGGAGGGAGGTTTTTTGGGTTGGTGTACTAATTTAGTAAGTGTATCTTGTGTTTTTTATGTTGATTTAATAATAAAAAAACTGATACTGATAATAAAAACAATACCGATAATTTCCGATATTACATTTTAAAGCATTTATCGGACATCTCTACTTAAAACCCTTTCATTTTCTTAAAACTCGACGGTGCGCCTAATGTACGGAATAGTTTTGGTTATGCTTACCGACCTCGAAGCCCTTTTATTTGGTACATTGTGTAAGGATAAGTGTGACCGGTAGATGGCAGTCACACATAAGAGATACGTGTGGACTGCAATATGATGGCAGTCACACTAGTGCTGTGCGATATGGCCTTTTATTAATATCTCGATATCTTTAGGCCATGTCACGATACACAATATATATCTGGATATTTTTAGGCCATGTCACGATACACGATATATATGTGGATATTTTGCCTTAGCCTTGAATGAACACTTGATGCATATAATCACAGCAGTATGATGATTCTATGTGTCTACATTAAAACATTCTTCTTCATACTGCATTAATATATGCTACTTTTAAACTTTCATGCAGAGAGGGAAATCACAACTAAGTCAATTTCGCAAAAACTGTATTTATTAAACAGTTATTAAGCAGTGGCACAAACATTCATGTCATTTCAAAACAGAAAGTGCAAGATTGTCAGAGACATTTTAAAACAAGCTATGAGTGCACTTTTGTGCATGATGTCACTAAGATGACACATCAAAACAACACTAAATTAAAGTGCACTTCTTGTAGAGAACACCACTACAATAGTTAAACAAATAAAGTGCACTTTTGTGCATGATGTCACACAAGATATTTCAATAAGTGTCAAATAAAAATGAGCTGCATAATAGGAAATCAAACAATTTATGTCCTTCGTTCTGTGGTAGGTTCTTGTGGACGTTATCTGATTTATTGATTAATTGAGACTTTTATTAGTAGGTTGCACAGTGAAGTACATATTCCGTACAATTGACCACTAAATGGTAACACCCGAATAAGTTTTTCAACTTGTTTAAGTCGGGGTCCACGTCAATCAATTCATGTTCTGTTGATTTTTTTTTCATACGGTGTTAGAACAGAGATGTTGACATGCAGTTTCAAGCACTCTTCATTCTCTAGCGGGTGACTTTTCAAATGATGCTACACATTAGCAGTGCTGCTACTTTTCGTAGCAACGCTTTTGCCGCAAAATTGTTCAACATATTCCCGCTTGAAGCCAAACCACTGCCAGACGATGCACCCCGTGCTGTTTTTCTTGGGAATTAATTCTTCCTCCATTTGTCACCAGATTCGCACCTTCTCTCCTCTCTCGTATTACCGCTCGCAACGCACCGTTAGCATCACAGCTAATGTTACCCATGTTAGCTACCTCTCTGCTCGGGGAGGGCGTGTGACGTTGCACGTGTGGCGTATGCAGTGTTTCC
This sequence comes from Entelurus aequoreus, assembly GCF_033978785.1. NCBI lineage: Eukaryota > Metazoa > Chordata > Actinopteri > Syngnathiformes > Syngnathidae > Entelurus > Entelurus aequoreus. The sequence continues at coordinate 68,991,467 of NC_084738.1, read as the reverse complement.
CATAAACTGCCAAGATACCTGTGGCGGTGGGGGCGTGGCTATGGGCGTGGTCACCATGACATCATCGAGTAATTTGCATAATGTACTACAATGATATGATTTTCTCTAAAAAGGCTCAAAAAATGTATACTTACTAATTAATAATAACCGTTTTGTTTTAAACGTCCATCCATCCATTTTACAATATAATTACAGCACTTTATGTACATATTTATATACAGATTTGAACAATAAGTTATTCACTGAAATATATTTATTAATTGTGGTTCTTACAAAAAATATATCTTATAAAAATATAAAAGCTAAAATGTCTCTTAAAGCTCTGCCCCTTTAATAAGTGCATACTAAATAATTTAACTTTAGCCTACTACTGCAACCATATTATTTACCAGCAACATAAAGTGAAACAGAGGCAGAGGTGTCCTGCCACAGTCAGTAACAAATAAACAGAAAACAGTAGTGGTCAAATACAAATAAGGCAACAAGAGAAGTATCCTACACTTCTCTTTTGTAAAGTAAATCTCAACAGCCTATATGGGCATCTACATCAACTATATGATTTGCCTGAGAAGCTGGACAGGACAACAAAAAAAAAAAAAAAAAAAAAAATTTTTTTATTTTTTATTTTTTATTTGTGGCGGACGTAATTCTTTCGTGGCGGGCCGCCACAAATAAATGAATGTGTGGGAAACACTGGTCTTCCTAAATAAACTGGAAAAACGGCGAAGATTAATTTGATTGGTCGGAAAAGACAGTCGATGTCCCGAGCCTTTACCAGCGAGGAAGATCCAGCATTTCTTGCCTCTTTTCCAAATGCAGCGAGGTAAGGAAGAGAAGAATATATCCTGGCATTAACTCCATCCTCCCTCGCTTGTGTGTCCTCAGGGAGCCATCCTCACCACCATGCTGGTGTCCAGAAACTTCTCAGGTGGGTGTGCCCTTCGCCCTCCGCTCCCCACGCAGCACACGCAGATCAAGGAGAGTGGATAGAATCCTGTGCACCGACACCCCCTCCACCCCTCCCCCTCAGCACACACACACACACACACACACACCTTTTAGAAAGAACAAGATGTGTGCACACAACTAATGTATACTGATGTATGTAGGCAGATAATGTGCTGTCTTTGTCCATGCTAATATGTTTCTCCCTGTGTGTATGTGTGTGAGAGAGTGTGTGTGAGAGAGTGTGTGTGTGTGTGTGTGTGTCCTTTTTCTCTGCTGCCTGTGGAGCATTTGCATGTTTGCAAGATTAGTCTAGACTTTAATGAGTTTCTTTTATAACGAGGCAAACAAGATGACTATTGCGATTTTTATCTGAGTCTACTGAGAGTGACTTGTTTTTTTTTTTTGTCAAGGCCCTAGTTCCCAGCTTTTTTATTTTGTATTTTTTATAATTGGCCTGTCGATGGTTAACGATTTCGACCCCAGGCCTCGGAAACCACAGGGGTGCACGTCCTTGCTCTCGGTCCATTTCTATCAAGCGCTGGCGATATATTTGGGCTGTAATCCGCATGCCCTGTGGCTTCCGAGGCCCACGGTTGGACCTCAATTTTGCATAGCCCCTCCCAACTTGTAGCATTTCTGTCCAATAGTGGGCCGGCAGCATACCAACTCTGCTGCTGCCGCCTCCTCCACTGCCTCACTGGCTCAGGAAGGTACGTCCCAGAAGACACGCCCATCCACTTCCTCTCCACACACACACACACACACACACTTCTTTACGCTCTGTGGCGCAGGGGGGCTCGTGCATGCATCCCCCCTGCAGGCATTTCCATGAACCCTTGCACATACAACATCACGCTCACCCATGATTTGATTTACTGCACACAATCTGTGCCGACAATAGCATCATTTATTTAATAGTACATTGTTTGAACCACTGCACCTCAGCCTCCATCGCCACCGCACCCATTCCATCTCCAGATTTAGCCATGTCACATTTGGCAAGCTCCATCCTGACCTCCAGCCGACCCAGGGGGACGAGGAGGGGCCTGTATCCTGGTGGCGGGAACACTGACCCTGCAGGGGGGCCGGCAAGAGCTGGGTTGGCGTGCTGCCATCGTCGGACCTGGGTTTGACGGGGAGGGATAGGGAAAGGCGGATGTTGCAAGAGAAAAGCGGCGGGAAGTGAGTTGAGATCGATATTAACATTTTTATTTTTATTTTTCAAACGACAGAACTACATCAGCAGATATATTATATGCACATATTTTTTTTAAAAAAATACTGAAGTAAATAATCACTGCTCAAACACTAGCCTGTTTGACGTGCTTGAGGAAAGATCTCATTTATGAGCCCAAATTTTTATTTATTTAATTAAT
>NC_084738.1:68941643-68984143 GCF_033978785.1 Entelurus aequoreus | reverse complement strand
ATCGACGATAAAGTTCGCAACTTTTGGTCGCTGATAAAAAAAAAGCCTTGCCTGTACCGGAAGTAGCGTGACGTCACAGGTTGAAAGGCTCCTCACATTTCCCCATTGTTTACACCAGCAGCGAGAGCGATTCGGACCGAGAAAGCGACGATTACCCCATTAATTTGAGCCAGGATGAAAGATTCGTGGATGAGGAACGTGAGAGTGAAGGACTAGAGTGCAGTGCAGGACGTATCTTTTTTTTCGCTCTGACCGTAACTTAGGTACAAGCTGGCTCATTGGATTCCACACTCTTCTTTTTCTATTGTGGATCACTGATTTGTATTTTAAACCACCTCGGATACTATATCCTCTTGAAAATGAGAGTCGAGAATGCGAAATGGACATTCACAGTGACTTTTATCTCCACGACAATACATCGGCGACGCACTTTAGCTACGGAGCTAACGTGATAGCATCGGGCTTAACTGCAGATAGAAACAAAAGAAATAAGACCCTGATTGAAAGGATAGTCAGAAAATCAACAATACTATTAAACCATGGACATGTAAATACACGGTTAATGCTTTCCAGCCTGGCGAAGCTTAACAATGCTGTTGCTAACGACGCCATTGAAGCTAACTTAGCTACGGGACCTCACAGAGCTATGCTAAAAACATTAGCTATCCACCCACGCCAGCCAGCCCTCATCTGCTCATCAACACCCGTGCTCACCTGCGTTCCAGCGATCGACGTAGCGACGAAGGACTTCACCCGATCATCGATGCGGCTAGCGTCGGATAGCGCGTCTGCTATCCAACTCAAAGTCCTCCTGGTTGTGTTGCTGCAGCCAGCCGCTAATACACCGCTCCCGCCTACAACTTTCTTCTTTGCAGTCTTCATTGTTCATTAAACAAATTGCAAAAGATTCACCAACACAGATGTCCAGAATACTGTGGAATTTTGCGATGAAAACCGAGCTTTTTGTATTGGATACAATGTGTCCGAATACTCCCGTTTCAACCATTGACGTCACGCGCATACGTCATCATACATAGACGTTTTCAACCGGAAGTTTAAAATTGCACTTTATAAGTTAACCCGGCCGTATTGGCATGTGTTGCAATGTTAAGATTTCATCATTGATATATAAACTGCGTGTTCGGTAGTAGTGGCTTTCAGTAGGCCTTTAAGAATATACTCTATTTAAAATGAATAAGTCTCACTTTGCTGTTAATTGGGCCCGACCAATTAACGAGGGTTTGCTCTACCCTGCATTGGCAAGGAAACATTCTCATATCCCACGAAAAATAGAAATGCATTCATTTGACCTGGGTACAGGTTGGATATTATTTTGAGACCGCCTCACAGGTGTAAAAAGAAGCGAAACAGCGTTGGTAGCAAAAAACCATTGATTGCAGATTAATTTGAAAAGAGACTGCTTGTGAGAGACGAGAGGCGAGTCTTTTCACTTAAAGCCAAAGTATGTCGGACATGCTCTCTTTTTTTCGCATCGGTCGGAGCAGAAAAGTAAAAGTAACGCTTTTCAAATTCCCAGTAAGTTTCGTTTTTATTCAGGCGGCATAAAAAAGATGTCAAGTTAGACTTCTTTACAACAACAACAAAAAAAACCTCCCACGTTGTACGACTACCAAGGTGTTCGACCTTTCGCGGTTCCCCCGTATCTCCTCCGACGTTCTCAGAATTGAAGATGTTCTCTCTCTGATCCATCCCTTCATCCAGCGGAGGTGCAGCCATCTTTAACTCTGGCTCTTCTCCTTGATTTCCTGGGAGCGTGTTGGATGCTGCATGGCGGGATTGAGATTTTTGGGGGGAAAAACGATCACAAAACAGGACTTTGCACTTATGATTGTGAACTCTGTACCCCTTATCTTTGTTCTCCTGTGTCCAAACCTTCCCTCTCCTTCCCTTTCCCTTTTACTATTGGAAGGTAAGAAACACAAGATATGATTGAGTGTGTGCACGTGTGTCATAAGATTAACAGGGGAACTGCACTTTTTGTAGAAACTGGCCTATTATTCACCATCTCCATGTAAGACAAGAACACGCGTTTCTTTTTTTTTTTTTTTATGCATTCTAAATTGTAAAGAAACTTTAGCAAAAATCAGCTAACAATGGAGTCAATGGAAGCCGCGGTATTCCGCCTATACGGCGCTCTAAAAAACCTTGAAACACCTCCGTAAACATTGTATATACAGTACAGGCTGTAAGTGTATATGTAGTGTAGTAACAGGCACATTTGTAAAAAAAAAAAGATACATATTTTTACTAGAGATGTCTAGTAAAAATAAATGCTTTAAAATGTAACATCGGAAATTATCGGTATCGGTTTCAAAATTATCGGTATCGGTTTCAAAAAGTAAAATGTATGACTTTCTAAAACGGCGCTGTGTACACGGACGTAGGGAGAAGTACAGAGCGCCAATAAACCTTAAAAGGCACTGCAGTGCCGGCCCAGTCACATAATATCTACGGCTTTTCACACACAAAGTGAATGCAAGGCATACTTGGTCAACAGCCATACAGGTCACACTGAGGGTAGCCGTATAAACAACTTTAACACTGTTACAAACATGCGCCACACTGTGAACCCACACCAAACAAGAATGACAAACACATTTCGGGAGAGTATCCGCACCGTAACACAACATAAACACAACAGAACAAATACCCAGAACCCCTTGCAGCACTAACTCTTCCGGGACGCTACAATATACACCCCCCGCTACCCTTTACCAAAACCCCGCCCCCCTCCCCCCAACCCCGCCCACCTCAACCTCCTCAAATTCCAAGCTGCTGTTTTGAGGCATGTTAAAAAAAAAATAATGCACTTTGTGACATTGACAAGCTTTATTTTGTCCATTCTTAACATGTACAAGACACATAAGAGCCGAAATGACATTTTCGGCACAATCCCGCTAAGAGCAGACATACGTCACAGGGGGACAAAACGGGACCGCCAACGGATCAGCCACTTACAGCGCTCCTTAAAAAAGTGGGGAAAAGGTGACATTGGGAAAGGGGGAAGAGTAAAAAAATAATATCAGTCTGAGGCTGGACTCTCAGGAGTGATCCAGACTGAGTCTGAGGAAAAAACCTCACATAGCATGGCACACATAAACATGGTACATGTAATCACAACAACTCGCAACAGAGGAAGGGGGAGTTGGGACCCTGGAGGCCGGCTGCCGCTATTAAAGCGCTACTCAGCCCCAACAACCCCGGAGGAATTAAGCAGTGGTGAAGGCGTTGATTTGGGGAGTGGCGTGTGCGTGCATGTATGCCCAATTAACTTGGGTGAGATGTTGAAATTGTCTTTGTGGACTGAGGCCGATCTCAAAAGTTCGACCCAGGTGCATCTTTGAGGAGTCCTCGGGGGAGTTCTTCAGAACAGCCTTTCCTGATAGTATCAAGGCCATTCGAGGGAGTCAAATCGTAGATTAAGATGTTTTTCTTCGAGCAGTCAAAACAATGACATTCCTGCTCTGTGTCCGTGTGCTGGCTCTCACTATTCCAATTTAATTATTCTTTCTCTGACTTCAATAATAAATATGGCAGTGCCAAGTTGGCATTTTTTTCCCCATAACTTGAGTTGATTTATTTTGGAAAACCTTGTTACATTGTTTAATGCATCCAGCGGTGCATCACATCAAAATTAGGCATAATAATGTGTTAATTCCACGACGGTTGATATCGGAATCGGTAATTAAGAGTTGGACAATATCGGATATCGGCAAAAAAGCCATTATCGGACATCTCTACTATCTATCTTAAAGGCCTACTGAAATGAATTTTTTTTTATTTAAACGGGGATAGCAGATCTATTCTATGTGTCATACTTGATCATTTCGCGATATTGCCATATTTTTGCTGAAAGGATTTAGTATAAAACGACGATAAAGATTGCAACTTTTGGTATATGATAAAAAAAAGGCTTGCCCCTACCGGAAGTAGCGTGACGTTGTCAGTTGAACATATACGCAAAGTTCCCTATTGTTTACAATGATGGCCGCATGAAGTGAGAGAGATTCGGACCGAGAAAGCGACAATTTCCCCATTAATTTGAGCGGGGATGAAAGATTTGTGGATGAGGAAAATGCAAGTGAAGGACTAGTGGGGAGTGGAAGCGATTCAGATAGGGAAGATGCTGTGAGAGCCGGGGGTGACCTGATATTCAGCTGGGAATGACTACAACAGTAAATAAACACAAGACATATATATACTCTATTAGCCACAACACAACCAGGCTCATATTTAATATGCCACAAATTAATCCTGCATAAAAACACCTAGGTGTTTGTTATGCTAGCTCCTAGCTCAGGGGTGGGCAATTAATTTTTACCGGGGGCCGCATGAGCTACCCGAGCACTGCTGGAGGGCCACATCGACAATATTTCAATTAAATTTTGCTCAATAATATTTTTGATATATACCGTAAGATAAATAATGATAATAATAATAATAATAATAATTAATAATAATAGTAATACTTCAACATAGTGTGTGTAACAGCATTCCATGACTAATATAAATAAATTAACATTAATAATAAATGACAGTAAAATAAGCACACGTATGACTGAGGAGTCATAGTGTAACTTTGTGTGGTGTTTGAGTTGTCCGACTTTTTGTGTGGCCATAAACGCACCAGTGGTTTAGTGCTATGCGTGTTGGTGACAGATGACAAGTTGGTTTTGGCCTGGTTTGTACGGCAGAAAATGACTAGTTTTTCGAGATAGAATTGTTTTACTCATGTTTTTGGTGTGGTTATGTCCGAATATAAACAGTTTTGCTCAATAAAGTGATCGATATAATTCCTGTCCTCGAAGCATCTCGATAGACGTTACAATAATTGAACGGTGTTCAATTGAACGGTGTTGACGAACACCGTTAGGGCCGCTTGTTGTCACTGTCACTCAAAGTTGCATTGCATAATTACATAGAATAAATATGTTTATTTTGTTTATAATTCAGATGGGATTTGATTTGGTGCGCGGCATATATTTGCTGCGCGCAGCAGACGCTTGAGCAGTGCGCATTTGCGCAGGCACGCACCTTAGAGGGAACGTTGCTTGGCAGTCCATGTCTTGTTGAAAACACGCCATTCCTCATCAACTTTTCTCTTTTTAGCGTCTCGGGTGTAAACCGTGCATCACTTGTCGCTGCATGTGCACCTTCACTCGCAGGTTACACACGGACACACGCCCATAAATAATACTTTTCAAAATAAAAGCAGCACAGTTGTATTGCGCGCACGACATAGATGTTTTTTCAACTTTATTTTGTAATTTGTGATTGCAGCTGTTCACATTCACACACAATCACGCACACGCATACGTCCACACGGAAGTAATACAAATAACGATTTTCAAAACAAAAGCAGCACCGTTGTATTGCACACTCGACATAGATACTTTTTAAAATGTATTTTGTAATTTATAATTGGCCTCACGCGGGCCGGACAGGGACGTACAAAGGGCCGGATGCGGCCCGCGGGCCGCAGAATGCCCAAGTCTGTCCTAGCTCCTAGCTACTAGCTCGAGCTAGTTATAGCTCGAGCGGGTTATATGGACGGGATCCCGTATATATAACCCGCCAATACAATTCAAACACCTGCACAACACACACACTCACTCAGCCCAAAGGACCGTTCACCTAACCCAAGGTTCATAAAGCTTATATATTTAACCAAAGTTACGTACGTGACACGCACGTACGGGCAAGCGATCAAATGTTTGGAAGCGCGCGGGTGGGACCTGATATTCAGCTGGGAATGACTACAACAGTAAATAAACACAAGACATGTATATACTCTATTAGCCACAACACAACCAGGCTTATATTTAATATGCCACAAATGAATCCCGGTGTTTGTTATGCTAGCTCCTAGCTACTAGCTTGAGCTAGTTATAGCAAGCGATCAAATGTTTGGAAGCGCAGCTACATACTCACGGTATCGCGTCTGTGTATCCAAATCAAAGTCCTCCTGGTTAGAGTCTCCGTTGTCCGAGTTCTTCGATCTTGACTGCATCTTTCGGGAATGTAAACAAACACCGGCTGTGTTGTGTTGCTGACTTCCCTCGCAAAATATCCGCTTCGCACCGACAACTTTCTTCTTTGCTTGCTCAGCTTCTTTCTCCATAATGCAATGAATGTCCAGAATACTGTGGAGTAATGAGATGAAAACAGAGCTATTTCGTATTGGCTTCAATGGGGAAGCCATACCTCTGTTAAACTGGCTACGTCATCATACCGAGACGTTTTCAAGCGGAAGTGTGGCGGGAAATTTAAAAATTGCACTTTATAAGTTAACCCGGCCGTATTGGCATGTGTTGCAATGTTAAGATATCATCATTGATGTATAAACTATCAGACTGCGTGGTCGGTAGTAGTGGCTTTCAGTAGGCCTTTAACTTTCACCAACTCTGAGGCGAAGCAGCAGCAGTCGGTCACCGGCTCAATACAAAATATTGTTTGAGTTAGCGCTTATGTTAGCAATATGGCTAATACTTGGTAAACATTCAGGTCAGGAGATATAAATGGAGTATTGTTGGTGGTTTATGCACACGTTTATTTACTATTTAGAATGCACAAAAAAAAGAGAACCGTGTTCTTGTCTTACAAGAGGGATTATGAATGATAGGCAAAATTAAAACAATAATTGCAGTTCCCCTTTTAAGGGTTGTGTCAAAAGTGTTTAAGGCCCTTTAAGGGAAATCAATGAGAGACATTAAGCTGTAGCTCCTCTGCCGGGGGTCTTCTGGACAGGAAATGTATTCCGGAAGTTTACCTCGCTCTCGGGTTTCTTCGACTATCCCCATGTGACAATGAATGGATTATGACGGGAACGCGTACGAGCACGGGAGGAACCGGCCAACAAACCCGCTGAGTGTCTGTTCTACTCCAATATGTGACGCCTTTTTTCATCCAAATCTTTGCTGCATTTGCACTTTTAAATACCCAGCAGTCCATTTAGCCTTTCAAAAGTGAAACTCAGTTTTCTGCCCATTTTCTCTCCCTTTTCTATCCTCCTCTTTTCCACCTCTCTCTCTCTCCCTCTTTTCACAGCATGCAAAAGTTTACTCAACAAGAAATCCGACTCTGCTAAGGTAAGGTGTGGTCTCATGTTTTTATCAATTTTTCTTTTTTTTTCTTTTTTGGCTCAGGTGGACTTTTTCTAGAAGGTTTTCTGCATCGGATTAATTTAATTTCCATCCCTTCAATGCAGTGGTGTCCAAAGTTTCCTTTAAATGCCACAAACATGTGGGGGCCATTATAGTTATTCGAAATAAAGTCAATCTAACCTGGATATGATAATGATGAGTTATAGATAAAACAGCCATTATTGCAGGTCTACTGTATATTGATGAACACTAAAGACATTTATTAAACAAGACAAGAGGCAAAGAATTAAACGGAGACAGAATTCAATTTGGACTCAATTGAGGAGACACGCCTGGACACACTGTACCCTTGTACAGTACCTCAGCACGCTCTGCATCAGTGGCCTAGTGGTTAGAGTGTCCGCCCTGAGATCGGTAGGTTCTGAGTTCAAACCCCGGCCGAGTCATACCAAAGACTATAAAAATGGGACCCATTACCTCCCTGCTTGGCACTCAGCATCAAGGGTTGGAATTGGGGGTTAAATCACCAAAAATGATTCCCGGGCGCGGCACCGCTGCTGCCCACTGCTCCCCAATGCTCCCCTCACCTCCCAGGGGGTGATCAAGGGGATGGGTCAAATGCAGAGGACAAAATTTCACCACACCTAGTGTGTGTGTGACAATCATTGGTACTTTAACTTTAACTTTAACAGAAGATTGCACTCCTTCTTTATTTGACTTTCTCCCCCCACCTGACCACAGCTGCTTCCAGAGGGAAGTGGGTCGTAAACAGCCTTGCCTTTGGTTACCGAACAGTTCAAAAGTAGAGGTCGTAAAATAGTTCAAAAAGAGTTTGTAAAATACTTCAAAAAGAGTTCGTCTGGAAATTGGGCAGATCCTGCCATCTCTCCGCTTTGAAGTCCCAGTGGAGTTTTACCAGCCTTCTTGGTACGTTTCAAAGACAGCCTTTTGCCTTCTTTTTGTAAAAATTTAGAAACAATTATTCTAACAATTAGTGTTATCAACTTTGTCTTTCCTTTTTGTTCTTTTCTCTGATTTCACCGTTCTTTTTGTACTTGTAGTTGTCTTGTTGAGCTGTGTTTTTCTAGTTTGATTGTAATTTAGAACATGTAAAGGGCCAATAAACGAGCTGTTTTGTATTTGCATGATAGCTTCTTCAACTTATAACATCTTGTTCCCTTTTTTAACATTTTTGTTTGCCGTGGCCCTCATTCCAATACTTGCCGATCAGATACAGGTAGGGATGGGTACCGAATTATGTACTTTTATTGCCACTAGAGATGTCCGATAATATCGGCCTGCCAATATTATCGGCCGATAAATGCTTTAAAATGTAATATCGGAAATTATCGGCATCGGTTTCAACCTTCCGACTCCCCGAATTTCAGTGCCCCTCCCGAAAATCTCCCGGGGCAAACATTCTACCGATTTCCACCCGGACAACATTATTTAGCATCCTCTACAACCTGTCGTCACGTCCTACTTTTCCTCCATACAAACAGCGTGCCGGCCCAGTCACATAATGTATGCGGCTTTCACACACACATATGTGAATGCAAGGCATACTTGATCAACAGCCATACAGGTCACACTGAGGATGACCATATAAACAACTTTAACACTGTTACAAATATGCGCCACACTGTGAACCCACACCAAACAAGAATGACAAACACATTTAGGGAGAACATCCGCACCGTAACACAACAGAACAAATACCCAGAACCCCTTGCAGCACTAGCTCTTCTGGGACGCTACAATATACACCCCCGCTACCATACCGCTTTCTCTAAATTTGGCCCCCCCCGAGTCAAAATAATTGCCCAGGCCTGGTCTATACAATACTGCCATGTAATGTCTTGGAAGTGCAACTGCGTTGCAAATGAGACTCAAATGTTATAAGAAAGCTACAGTTAGCTCATTTTTAAAATGGTACATTAAAAGTATATTTTGTCATCAATTAACATTTATTAACACACAAAAGTACCGAAAATTGGTACCGTTGAGTATGAACACTGCAAAAAGTCAGTGTTCAAAAACATGAAAAAAATAAAATAAAATTAGAGAGAATATACTTATTTTAAGGTATTTTTGGGTTCATTGAGGTTAGCTAATTTTACTGGACACTTAGGACTAACACTAGGCAAAAGTATTGGGACACTTAGGACTTACACTAGGCAAAAGTATTGGGACACTTAGGACTAACACTGGACAAAAGTATTGGGACACTTAGGACCAACATCAGGCAAAAGTATTGGGACACTTAGGACTAACATTAGGCAAAAGTATTGGGACACTTAGGACTAACACTGGACAAAAGTATTGGGACACTTAGGACTAACAGCAGACAAAAATATTGGGACACTTAGGACTAACACTGGACAAAAGTGTTGGGACACTTAGGACTAACATTAGGCAAAAGTATTGGGACACTTAGGACTAACACTGGACAAAATATTGGGACACTTAGGACTAACACTGGACAAAAGTATTGGGACACTTAGGACTAACACTGGACAAAAGTATTGGGACACTTAGGACTAACAGTAGACAAAAATATTGGGACACTTAGGACTAACACTGGACAAAAGTATTGGGACACTTAGGACTAACACTGGACAAAAATATTGGGACACTTAGGACTAACACTGGACAAAAGTATTGGGACACTTAGGACTAACATTAGGCAAAAGTATTGGGACACTTAGGACTAACACTGGACAAAAGTATTGGGACACTTAGGACTAACATTAGGCAAAAGTATTGGGACACTTAGGACTAACACTGGACAAAAGTATTGGGACACTTAGAACTAATACTGGACAAAAGTATTGGGACACTTGGGACTAACAGTAGACAAAAGTATTGGGACACTTAGGACTAACACTGGACAAAAGTATTGGGACACTTAGGACTAACAGTAGAAAAAAATATTGGGACACTTAGGACTAACAGCAGACAAAAATATTGGGACACTTAGGACTAACACTGGACAAAAGTGTTGGGACACTTAGGACTAACATTAGGCAAAAGTATTGGGACACTTAGGACTAACACTGGACAAAAGTATTGGGACACTTAGGACTAACAGTAGACAAAAATATTGGGACACTTAGGACTAACACTGGACAAAAGTATTGGGACACTTAGGACTAACATTAGGCAAAAGTATTGGGACACTTAGGACTAACACTGGACAAAAGTATTGGGACACTTAGGACTAACAGTAGAAAAAAATATTGGGACACTTAGGACTAACACTGGACAAAAGTATTGGGACACTTAGGACTAACACTGGACAAAAGTATTGGGACACTTAGGACTAACAGTAGGCAAAAGTATTGGGACACTTAGGACTAACATTAGGCAAAAGTATTGGGACACTTAGGACTAACATTAGGCAAAAGTATTGGGACACTTAGGACTAACACTAGGCAAAAGTATTGGGACACTTTGGACTAACACGAGACAAAAGTATTGGGACACTTAGGACTAACACTGGACAAAAGTATTGGGACACTTAGGACTAACATTAGGCAAAAGTATTGGGACACTTAGGACTAACACTGGACAAAAGTATTGGGACACTTAGGACTAACATTAGACAAAAGTATTGGGACACTTAGGACTAACATTAGACAAAAGTATTGGGACACTTAGGACTAACACTAGGCAAAAGTATTGGGACACTTAGGACTAACATTAGGCAAAAGTATTTGGACACTTAGGACTAACACTGGACAAAAGTATTGGGACACTTAGGACTAACACTGGACAAAAGTATTGGGACACTTAGGACTAACACTAGACAAAAATATTGGGACACTCAGGACTAACACTGGACAAAAGTATTGGGACACTTAGGACTAACACTGGACAAAAGTATTGGGACACTTAAGACTAACAGTAGACAAAAATATTGGGACACTTAGGACTAACACTGGACAAAAGTATTGGGACACTTAGGACTAACACTAGACAAAAGTATTGGGACACTTAGGACTAACACTAGACAAAAGTATTGGGACACTTAGGACTTACACTAGGCAAAAGTATTGGGACACTTAGGACTAACACTGGACAAAAGTATTGGGACACTTAGGACTAACAGTAGACAAAAATATTGGGACACTTAGGACTAACACTGGACAAAAGTATTGGGACACTTAGGACTAACAATAGACAAAAGTATTGGGACACTTAGGACTAACAGTAGACAAAAATATTGGGACACTTAGGACTAACACTAGGCAAAAGTATTGGGACACTTAGGACTAACACTGGACAAAAGTATTGGGACACTTAGGACTTACACTAGGCAAACGTATTGGGACACTTAGGACTAACAGTAGACAAAAATATTGGGACACTTAGGACTAACACTGGACAAAAGTATTGGGACACTTAAGACTAACATTAGGCAAAAGTATTGGGACACTTAGGACTAACACTGGACAAAAGTATTGGGACACTTAGGACTAACAATAGACAAAAGTATTTGGACACTTAGGACTAACACCAGCAAAAGTATTGGGACACTTAGGACTAACACTAGACAAAAGTATTGGGACACTTAGGACTAACACTAGACAAAAGTATTTGGACACTTAGGACTAACACTAGACAAAAGTATTTGGACACTTAGGACTAATAGTAGACAAAAGTATTGGACACTTAGGACTAACACTAGACAAAAGTATTTGGACACTTAGGACTAACACTAGACAAAAGTATTTGGACACTTAGGACTAATAGTAGACAAAAGTATTGGACACTTAGGACTAACACTAGAAAAAGTATTTGGACACTTAGGACTAACACTAGACAAAAGTATTTGGACACTTAGGACTAATAGTAGACAAAAGTATTGGACACTTAGGACTAACACTAGACAAAAGTATTTGGACACTTAGGACTAATAGTAGACAAAAGTATTTGGACACTTAGGACTAACAGTAGACAAAAGTATTTGGACACTTAGGACTAATAGTAGACAAAAGTATTGGACACTTAGGACTAACACTGGACAAAAGTATTGGGACACTTAGGACTAACACTGGACAAAAGTATTGGACACTTAGGACTAACATTAGGCAAAAGTATTTGGACACTTAGGACTAACACTGGACAAAAGTATTGGGACACTTAGGACTAACACCAGCAAAAGTCGGTCTCATCCAACGCTGCTTGCAGCTTTAATTTGACTTGTTTTGGAAAGTCTTGACAAGCCAAATTTTCTTGTTCTATTGGCAGATAATTTTGCTTAGTTCAAGTAAAATACCCCTCATTTTTGTATTTTATTTTTCTTGTTTTTGAACACTGACGTTTTGCAGTGTACTCATCCCTAGATGCAGGCCATGTTCGGTTTTCTTTATGGAACAAACCCCGGGCTGCAAATGGCCCCACCCGCCCCGCTTTGGACACCACTGCCCTAATGTAACTATTAAGGATTTGATGTTGGTTTTAGTCTGAGCTTTTGCCGCTCTCTTTTTCCAAGACGCCCGCCTGTGTGCCGCTCTTAAGCGTCTTTCTCCCCTGCCTGCCTCCTCCGCCCCTGGGGTCTCTGCGCAGCTAAGTGGTGGAGGCATAGAGAGTTATTGAGGCAGTAAAAAGGATGATCTAGAGGCCATTCTGTGCCACTCACCCTCTCATTTGCCCTGTTAGCTCTCAACAGCGGCGAGCCTCATTTCCTCAAACGGCGTGCGATGCTAATCTGTGTGTGTTCACTGAGTGTTTGCGTTCTCGTCCCAGCCTTCCACCAACAACAGTAAGAACAGTATAGTGAGCGCCATCAATGCCCTGAAAGACAACAACATGGCGACCAACTCCCAGATGGTACAGTAGGCCGCCGCAGTGTCGGTCACTTTAACGCTCCCTGGTAGTTGTATGTCGTCATTGTCGCTGCTTGTTGCTCCTTCGTCAACCTACCTACCCTCGCGAGGTGCACATGTCGTCTTGGATTCTCAAGGTTGGTCTATCCCAAACCCCCGATTGACTAATTGATACGCGTCTCACCACGCCTTCCCCCGTACCATTTTGGAACCGCCATCGAGCGCCAGGACGCACATGTCCACCTCGTTTTAGAAGGAGCATGATCTCTGAAGTGTCAGCACAGAACTGTAGAGCCCGTACCTATTCCTAGTCTAGGACTTTAGCCCCATCTGTCTTGTAAATGCTCTTTGTTGTCGGGGCAAATTCGAGAGAGGCCATTTCCTAAATGTGACAACTCTTTTGACGTTAATAACACATGAACAAGTATGTTGCGCAACAGCTGGACAGATGTTGCATCTGCGGTAAAGAGTAAAACTGCTCAGTCAGCATTAATAGCGCTGAGTAAACATCAGTACGCCAGGTGGCTGAGTCGCTACATTTTAGAGCGCATACAGAGCTGTTTAATGCTGACCACTGGTATTTTTTGGGGGTACCGCTTCTTATTTGGGTCGTTAAGATTCCGGAATAAAATGATAGGACTATCCATATACAGTACAGGCCAAAAGTTTGGACACACCTTCTCATTTCAATGCCTTTTTTAAAATTTGCATTACTATTTACATTGTAGATTGTCACTGAAGGCATCAAAACTATGACACCCGTGAAGTGAAAACCATTGTTTTTTTAAATGTATTTTACAATGTACTGCTTTTATATTTCCTGTATTTTATACTATTATTACTTTGAACTGTTTTATATTTAAAAAATGTTATCCTGTAAAGCAGGGGTCCCCAAACTTTGGCCCGCGGGCCGGATACGGCCCCCCAGCGTCCAAAATCCGGCCCGCGGGGAGTCCCAAGTAAAAAAAAGTTTTAAAAAAAATTTTTTTTTTTTTTTGTATTGTTTTTTGTTTTTTGTCCTTACTAGTCCATTTTCTACCGACTCCTAGCCACTCAAGCAAATCATAGTCTAAAAATGCATTTTACCATCGATAACGTGACATGCAGCAAGTGCGCTCTTTAAGTCAATTAGTGCGCAAGGATATATATATATATGTATATATGTATATATATATATATATATGTGTATATATATATATATATATATATGTATATATATATATATATATGTATATATATATGTGTATATATATATATATATGTATATATATATATATATGTATATATATATATATATATATATATATATATATATATATATATATATATATATATATATATATGTATATATATGTATGTATATGTATATATATATATATATATATACAGTCAAGAAAATAAGTATTTGAACACCCTGCTATTTTGCAAGTTCTACCACTTAGTAATCATGGAGGGGTCTAAAATTTTCACGGTAGGTGCATGTCCACTGTATGAGAGATAACCTAAAAAGAAAATTCCAGAAATCACAATCTATGATTTTTTAACAATTTATTTGTGTGATACAGCTGAAAATAAGTATTTGAACACCTGTCTATCAGCTAGAATTCTGACCCTCAAAGACCTGTTAGTCCGCCTTTAAAAGTCCTCCTCCACTCCACTGTATTATCCTGAATCAGATGCACTTGTGTGAGGTCGTTAGCTGCATAAAGACACCTGTCCACCCCATACAATCAGTAAGAGCCAAACATTCAGCATGGCTAAGAGCAAAGAACTGTCCAAAGACACCAGAGACAAAATGGTACAACTCCACAAGGATGGAAAGGGCTACGGAGAAATTGCCAAGCAGCTTGGTGAAAAAAGGTCCACTGTTGGAGCAATCATTAGAAAATGGAAGAAGCTAAATATGACGGTCAGTGTCAATCGGAGTGGAGCCCCATGCAAGATATCACCTGGTGGGGTCTCAATGATGCTAAGAAAGGTGAGGAATCAGCCCAGGACTACACGGCAGGACTTGGTCAATGACCTGAAAAGAGCTGGGACCACTGTTTCCATGGTCACTGTTGGTAATACACTAAGACGTCATGGTTTGAAATCATGCATGGCACGGAAGGTTCCCCTGCTTAAACCAGCACATGTTAAGGCCCCTCTTAAGTTTGCCAATGACCATTTGGATGATCCAAAGGAGTGATGGGAGAAAGTTTTGTGGACAGATGAGACCAAAATTGACCTTTTTGGTCATAATTCCACTATGCGTGTTTGGAGGAAGAAGAATGATGCGTACCATCCCAAGAACACCATCCCTACTGTGAAGCATGGGGGTGGTAGCATCATGCTTTGGGGGTGTTTTTCTGCTCATGGGACAGGAAGACTGTACTGTATTAAGGAGAGGATGACTGCAGCCATGTATTGTGAGATTTTGGCCAAAAACCTCCATCCCTCAGTCAGATCATTGAAGATGAGTCGTGGCTGGATCTTCCAACATGACAATGACCCAAAGCACACAGCCAGGAAAACCAAGAAGTGGGTTCGTAAGAACCATATCAAGGTTCTGGAGTGGCTTAGCCAGTCTCCAGACCTAAATCCAATTGAAAATCTTTGGAGGGAGCTGAAAGTCTGTGTTACTCAGCGACAGCCCAGAAACCTGACTGATCTAGAGAAGATCTGTGTGGAGGAGTGGGTGAAAATCCCTCCTTCAGTCTGTGCAAACCTGGTGAAGAACTATAGGAAAAGTTTGACCTCTGTAATTGCAAACAAAGGCTACTCTACCAAATGTTAATGTTGGTGTTCAAATACTTATTTTCAGCTTTATCACACAAATAAATTGTTAAAAAATCATAGATTGTGATTTCTGGATTTTTCGTTTTAGGTTATCTCTCATACAATGGACATGCACATACCATGAAAATTTCAGACCCCTCCATGATTTTTAAGTGGGAGAACTTGCAAAATAGCAGGGTGTTCAAATACTTATTTTCTTGACTGTATATATATGTATATATATATATATATATATATATGTATATATATATATATATATATATATATATATATGTATGTATATGTATATATATATATATATATATATGTATGTATATGTATATATATATATATATATATATATATATATATATATATATATATGTATGTATATGTATATGTATGTATATGTATATATATATGTATATATATATATATATATATGTATATATATATATATACGTATATGTATATATATACGTATATGTATATATATATATACATATATGTATATATATACATATATGTATATACATATATGTATATACATATATGTATATACATATATATATATACATATATATGTAAATATATATGTACATATATATATATGTACATATATATATATATATGTACATGTACATATATATATATATATGTACATGTACATATATATATACATATGTACATGTACATATATATATACATATATATATGTACATATATATATATATGTACATATATATATATATATATATGTACATATATATATATATATGTGTATATGTATATGTCTATATATATATATATGACATATATATATATATATCTATATATATATCTATAGACGTGTATATATATATATATATATATATATATATATATACATATATATATAGACATATATATATATATATATATATATATATATATAGACATATATATATATATATATATATATATATATATATATATATATATATATATATATATATATATATATATATATATATATATATATATATATATATATATATATATATATATATATTAGGGCTGCAGCTAACGATTAATTTGATAATCGATTAATCTGTCGATTATTACTCAGATTAGTCGATTAATAATCGGATAAAAGAGACAAACTACATTTCTATCCTATCCAGTATTTTATTGGGAAAAAAACAGCATACTGGCACCATACTTATTTTGATTATTGTTTCTCAGCCGTTTGTAAATGTTGCAGTTTATAAATAAAGGTTTATTAAAAAAAAAAAAAAAAAATTTAATAAAAAAAAAAAAAAAATTAAAAAAACTCTGCGCATGCGTATAGCATAGATCCAACGAATCGATGACTAAATTAATTGGCAACTATTTTAATAATCGATTTAATCGATTAGTTGTTGCAGCCCTAATATATATATATATATATATATATATATATATATATATATATATATATATATATATATATATATATATATATATATATATATATATATATAGCGCGGCCCCCAGCCAAATTGTTTTACCACAATGCGGCCCCGGAGTCAAAATGTTTGGGGACCCCTGCTGTAAAGCGTATTTGAGTACTCTAAAAAGCACTATACCAAATAAAATGTATTATTATTATTTCAGGTGACTACCTCTTGAAGCTCATGGAGAGAATGCCTAGAGTGCAAAAGCGGTAATCAGAGCAAAGGGTGGCTATTTTGAAGAAACTACAATATAAAACATGTTTTCAGTTATTCCACCTTTTTTCTGTTAAGTACATAACACCACGTGTGTTCATTCATAGTTTTGATGTGACAATCTACAATGTAAATAGTCATGAAAAAAACTCTTTATTTACACCAAATAACATATAGTACTGATGAGCGGTATCGATCAAATCCTAACGACATACATCCCTACTGACCACTCATCATATTCCAAATGCCTCTACTGCCATCTTATGGAGTTAATAACAAATAATGTAGGAAGTTGCCCACAGCCGCAGATGTTGTTTACGACCCAGTGCTCATTAGAGATCATGCACCCAGCAGCGATAGGAGAGTCTGCGGTTATTTGGAGGTTTTGCATTGGTTTTTTTCCCCCCGACTACCAGTCCGTTTTCTGCCATCGTATTCCACATTTCTGTGCTCACCAAGCATTCCTTCCCCCAGTAACAACCCCACTTAACCTGACCGCTGTGTTCTTGTGCTGTAAAAGCATGTTTTATTTGATTTTTTTAAATGTTTTTTGGGGGGTTGGGGGACAACTCGCTGGCATTGCATCTTACATAACGCCAATCTGGTGTGGTGACTTTTCGACTGGAGGCGGGTGGGATGAGTCGGACGAGGTGACGTGTGTCAAAGAGGACGACCGTGACTTGAGGCCGGAGAGACCGCATGGATGCGGTTAACGTCAAAGCCAGCTTTCCACCAAGCAGTCTAGCTTAGCCCCCGTCTGACTTGAGATTTGCGGGGTTCAAAATACCTGCGTCGAGTACATCAAATAACTTGGTAAGCTGCCAATTATGCACAGATATTTGACTCAATTGGGCAAGGTTAATCAATAAATCCGGTGTTTGTTGGGGGGAAGAAAAAAAAATAAGTGTAGTATTCTATTTGCTTTCTAGTACTTTATAAAACTCCTGCTCTACATTATAATCCTACCTGGATAGCCATTGTGGAGGACTGCTTTGGGTCAAGGTTTACATATAAAGCTCCTCTAGAAACAATACACAATAATAATGGGAGACCGGGTTTTCTGCTCCGCCGCTCCCAGTCTGTGGAACGCTCTCCCTGACCACCTGAGGGCACCCCAGACTGTGGATGCTTTTAAAAAAAGGCTTAAAAACCCTTCTTTTTAAAAAAGCCTTTTTTAGATATATGCATACTAGTTTTAGCTATTAGGCTGTTCTAGTTTTTTATTTTATTTTTTTTAGATATATGCATACTAGTTCTAGCTATTAGGCTGTTCTAGTTTTTTATTTTTTTTATTTTTTATTTTTTTTAATACACTTTGAGATTGTTTACTCAATGTAAAGTGCTTTTTACAAATAAAATCTATTATTATTATTATTATTATTATTATTATAATAATACAATTCCAACACCAAATGCCCAGCAACATTCGGAATAGCAGTCAAATGAATGATATCAACAACAGTATCAATATTGATGTGAGTTCCAACGTGGCAGTGATTAGAAATCCCTCGTTGACATTATCATCGCAGCCATTTATAAAAAAAATAAAATAAAAACATTTAGAAAATGAACAATAGTGTCACGGTGGCTTACACTTGCATCGCATCTCATAAGCTTGACAACACACTGTGTCCAATGTTTTCCACAAAGATAAAATAAGTCATATTTTAGGTTCATTTAATAGTTAAAAACAAATGTAAATAATGGATCCCATATTCCAATATATGACTCATTATCTAACCTAAATGCAGTTTTTTTCTACTGATATCATCTCCATAGCTTGTCAGTATGAGTTGGACTATCATCTATCCATTTTTTTTAATATTACCCTTTTTGTTACGATGCATGGTCACAGCTATTTATTGGTTTTGGCGTTGTGAGCTCGCCAGTCTGGGGGCTGTTAACCTAAACAAGTTCAAATGTCAGACTGAGTGTTACACACAAACATTGAAACATAGTCTGTTTACGTTACGACCTAAGGTAAGCGTGGTACGTATCCGTTAGTTCAGGGGTCACCAACGCGGTGCCCGCGGGCACCAGGTCGCCCGTAAGGACCAGATGAGTAGCCCGCTGGCCTGTTCTAAAAATAGCTCAAATAGCAGCACTTACCAGTGAGCTGCCTCTATTTTTTAAATTTTATTTATTTACTAGCAAGCTGGTCTCGCTTTGCCCGACATTTTTAAGAGAGACAAAACTCAAATAGAATTTGAAAATCCAAGAAAATATTTTAAAGACTTGGTCTTCACTTGTTTGAATAAATTCATGATTTTTTTTTACTTTGCTTCTTATAACATTCAGAAAGACAATTTTAGAGAAAAAATACAACCCCTAAAAATGATTTTAGGATTTTTAAACACATATACCTTAGTACCTTTTACCTTTTTAAATAATAATAATTTAACATGTTGTATGCTTGCATGTTCGAAATAAACTCAAACTCAACTCAACTCAACTCAAATTCCTCCCTCTTCTTTCCTGACAATTTAAACAAATGCTCAAGTAAATTATTTTTTTTTATTGTAAAGAATAATAAATACATTTTAATTTAATTCTTCATTTTAGCTTCTGTTTTTTCGACGAAGAATATTTGTGAAATATTTCTTCAAACTTATTATGATTCAAATTCAAAAAAAATATTCTGGCAAATCTAGAAAATCTGTAGAATCAAATTTAAATCTTATTTCAAAGTTTTGAATTTCTTTTAAAATTTTTGTTCTGGTAAATCTAGAAGAAATAATGATTTGTCTTTGTTAGAAATATAGCTTGGTCCAGTTTGTTGTATATTCTAACAAAGTGCAGATTGGATTTTAACCTATTTAAAACATGTCATCAAAATTCTAAAATTAATCTTAATCAGGAAAAATTACTGATGATGTTCCATAATTTATTTTTTAAATTTTTCCAAAAAGATTCGAATTAGCTAGTTTTTCTCTTATTTTTTTCGGTTGAATTTTGAATTTTAAAGAGTTGAAATTCATATTCAAATTCAAAAAAATTATTCTGGCAAATCTACAAAATCTGTAGAATCAAATTGAAATCTTATTTCAAAGTCTTTTGAATTTCTTTTAAAATTTTTGTTCTGGTAAATCTAGAAGAAATAATGATTTGTCTTTGTTAGAAATATAGCTTTGTCCAGTTTGTTATATATTCTAACAAAGTGCAGATTGGATTTTAACCTATTTAAAACATGTCATCAAAATTCTAAAATTAATCAGGAAAAATTACTAATGATGTACCATAAATTATTTTTTTAATTTTTTCAAAAAGATTCGAATTAACTAGTTTTTCTCTTCTTTTTTTCGGTTGAATTTTGAATTTTAAAGAGTCGAAATTGAAGATAAACTATGTTTCAAAATTGAATTGTCATTTTTTTTCGTGTTTTCTCCTCTTTTAAACCGTTCAATTAAGCGTAAATATCATTAATTATTAATAATAACATAGTTAAAGGTAAATTGAGCAAATTGGCTATTTCTGGCAATTTATTTAAGTGTGTATCAAACTGGTAGCCCTTCGCATTAATCAGTACCCAAGAAGTAGCTCTTGGTTTCAAAAAGGTTGGTGACCCCTGCGTTAGTTGCTGTCCGGTGGAAAGTTGGCCTACATAGAGACGTGCCGGTCCATGGTCTTGACAGCTTGTACCCACTGTTGTTTTGCCTTGCAGGAATCCCAAAGCACGGTGGTGCACAATCCTCCTGACGGCGTCAAGGTGAGAAGTGTTCGTCCTGTAAAAAAACGCTCCCACTCGTGACTAATTGTTTTATTGCCTCGGACGGCCGCAGGGGTCCACCGAGAGCAACGCCACCAACGACGAGGAGGAAATGAAAGGTAGGCAATGTGCTCCAGTCGTTTGGTTTCCCTTTCCCCCCCCCCGCTCTCGCCCGATATTCCCGACGCGGTGAGAGACCGCTGTGCGGAGAGACTCCGGCGTCTCTCATGACCATGTGGATGTTTGTACATGTTGTGCGTCTGGCTGCATTGTGTGTTTCTAGCGGACAGTACAGCGCTGAGTCAGAGCAGCGCCACCGAGGAGATGCCCCCACTTCTGCCCTCACCTCAAAGTTCACCTGCCAGTAAGTTTGTTTTTAACACTGGAAGCTATGCGGTGACCCCTCCTCACCCACCCCCGTGCCTGGCAAGGAGCTAACCACCCACCCTGACCGACACACACACCCCCCCACCCCCCACTTTTCCTCCTACTCCCACCTCAGCTTCCTGTCGTCACCAGCAGTCGTCTCACACCTTTTTCAGCCCCTCCTCACCTTGACCCCGCCAAGTTGCTGTGTTGAGTCCCTCATATTTTTATATTGATCACAGGGTTCTCACAAGACTTGCAATTCTCTGAAATGCTCGGGTTATATCTTGCACTTAGTCCTGGGCGATAAATTGATTTTATCGAAAAGTTCAAGTTTTTTTTGTTGCAAACTATTTTAAAAAAGTTTTTTTCCTCCTATTCCGGCTAATTTTCATTAAAATATTGGAGGCATTTTATCCTACAATTGGGCCTGGGCGATAAATTGATTTTATCGATAAGTTTGAGTTTTTTTGTTGTTGCAGACAATTTAAAAAAGGGTTTTAAATTGATTTTATTGATAAGGTTTTTTTCTTGTTGCAGACTATTTAAAAAAAAAAAAAAAATGTCCCTCCTTCTCCGGCTAATTTTTATTAAAATATTGGAGCCATTTTATCCTGCAATTAGGCCTGGGCGATAAATTGATAATTTTGTTGTTGTTGTTGCAGACGATTTTAAAAAAGTGTATTTTATTCCTGCTCCAGCTAATTTTTATTAAAATATTGGAGGCATTTTATCCTGCAATTAGGCCTGGGCATAAGTTTTTTTTTGTTGTTGTTGTTGCAGACGATTTAAAAAGGTGTATTTCTTCCTTCTCCGGCTAATTTTCAGTAAAATATTGAACACATTTTATCCTGCAATTGGGCCAGGGCGATACATTGATTTTATCAAAAAGTTTGAGTTTTTTTGTTGTTGCAGACAATTTAAAAAAGGGTTTTAAATTGATTTTATTGATATGTTTTTTTTGTTGTTGCAGACTATTTAAAAAATAGTTTTTTTCCCTCCTTCTCCGGCTAATTTTTATTAAAATATTGGAGCCATTTTATCCTGCAATTAGGCCTGGGCGATACATTTATAATTTTTTTGTTGTTGTTGTTGCAGACGATTTAAAAAAAGTGTATTTCTTCCTTCTCCAGCTAATTTTTATTAAAATATTGGAGGCATTTTATCCTGCAATTAGGCCTGGGCATATTTTTTTTTGCTGTTGTTGCAGACGATTTAAAAATTTTTTATTTATTCCTTATCTGGCTAATTTTCATTAAAATATTGGAGGCATTTTATCCTGCAATTAGGCCTGGGCATAAGTTGTTTTTTTTTTGTTGTTGTTGCAGACGATTTTAAAAAAGTGTATTTCTTCCTTCTCCGGCTAATTTTCATTAAAATATTGGAGGCATTTTATCCTACAATTGGGCCTGGGCGATAAATTGATTTTATCGATAAGTTTGAGTTTTTTTGTTGCAGACAATTTAAAAAAGGGTTTTAAATTGATTTAATTGATAATGTTTTTTTGTTGTTGCAGACTATTTAAAAAATAGTTTTTTTCCCTCCTTCTCCGGCTAATTTTTATTAAAATATTGGAGCCATTTTATCCTGCAATTAGGCCTGGGCGATACATTTATAATTTTTTTGTTGTTGTTGTTGTTGCAGACGATTTAAAAAAAAGTGTATTTCTTCCTTCTCCAGCTAATTTTTATTAAAATATTGGAGCCAATTTATCCTGCAATTAGGCCTGGGCATATTTTTTTTGTTGTTGTTGTTGCAGACGATTTAAAAATGTTTTATTTATTCCTTATCTGGCTAATTTTCATTAAAATATTGGAGGCATTTTATCCTGCAATTAGGCCTGGGCATAAGTTTGTTTGTTTTTGTTGTTGTTGCAGACTATTTAAAAAAAGTGTATTTCTTCCTTCTCCAGCTAATTTTCATTAAAATATTGGAGGCATTTTATGCTGCAATTGGGCCAGGGCGATACATTGATTTTATCGATAAGTTTGAGTTTTTTTGTTGTTGCAGACTATTTAAAAAATAGTTTTTTCCCCCTCCTTCTCCGGCTAATTTTTATTAAAATATTGGAGCCATTTTATCCAGCAATTAGACCTGGGCGATAAATTGATAATTTTTTTGTTGTTGTTGTTGCAGACGATTTAAAAAAAAAGTGTATTTCTTCCTTCTCCAGCTAATTTTTATTAAAATATTGGAGCAATTTTATCCTGCAATTAGGCCTGAGCATAAGTTTTGTTTTGTTGTTGTTGCAGACGATTTAAAAAAAAAGTGTATTTTATTCCTTCTCCAGCTAATTTTTATTAAAATATTGGAGGCATTTTATCCTGCAATTAGGCCTGGGCGATAAATTGATTTTTATCGACAAGTTCAAGTTTTTTTGTTGTTGTTGCAGGCCATTAAAAAAAAAACAAATTCCCCTCCTCCGGCTAATTTTTATTAAAATATTGGAGGCATTTTATCCTGCAATTAGGCCTGGGCGATTAATTGATAAGGTTTTTTTTGTTGTTGCAGACGATTTTAAAAAAGGGTATTTCTTCCTTCTCCAGTTAATTTTTATTAAAATATTGGAGGCATTTTATCCTGCAATTAGGCCTGGGCGACAAATTGATTTTATCGATAAGTTTGAGTCTTTTTGTTGCAGATGATTTTTTTTTTTAAAGTTTTTTTCCTCCTACTTTTTTATTAAAATATTGAAGGCATTTTATCCTGCAAGTAGGCCTGGGCGATAAATTGATTTTAATAATACGTTTTTTTGTTGTTGTTGTTGCAGACGATTTTAAAAGTTTTTAATTGATTTTATCAAGGTGTTTTTTTTTGTTGCAAACGATTTAAATAAAGTTTTTTTCCTCCTTCTCCGGCTAATTTTTATTAAAATATTGGAGGCATTTTATCCTGCAATTAGGCCTGGGCATGAGGTTTTTTTGTTGTTGTTGCAGACGATTTAAAAAAAAAAAAAAATTTAATAGATTTTATTGATAAGGTTTTTTGTTGTTGCAGACTATTTAAAAAAAGTATTTTTCCTCCTTCTCTGGCTAATTTTTATTGAAATATTGGAGGTATTTTATCCTGCAATTGGTCCTGGGCGATACATTTATTTTATCGATACTTTTTTTTGTTGTTGTTGCGGACGATTTAAAAAAAAAAAAGTTTTTTAATTGATTTTATTGATAAGGTTTTTTTCCTCCTTATCTGGCTAATTTTTATTGAAATATTGGAGGTATTTTATCCTGTATTTAGGCCTGGGCGATACATTTATTTTATCGATACGTTGTTGTTTTTTTTGTTGTTGTTGTTGTTGCAGGCTATTTTAAAAAAGATTTTAAATTGATTTTATCGATACATTTTTTGTTGGTTTTGGAGAACACATACAGTTGATTGACAGTTGTAATAGCCAATCAGATCACAAGTTGACTATAGCCTATCTAGGTAGCTTGATGTTAACTGCTATACGGCCACCCTCAGTGTGACCTGTATGGCTGTTGACCAAGTATGCCCTGCATTCACTTGCGTGTGTGAAAAGCCGTAGATATTATGTGACTGGGCCGGCACGCAAAGGCAGTGCCTTTAAGGCAGGGGTCACCAACCTTTTTGAAACCAAGAGCTACTTCTTGGGTACTGATTAATGCGAAGGGCTACCAGTTTGATACACACTTAAATAAATTGCCAGAAATAGCCAATTTGCTCAATTTACCTTTAACTCTATGTTATTATTAATAATTAATGATATTTACACTTAATTGAACGGTTTAAAAGAGGAGAAAACACAAAAAAAAAGACAATTACATTTTGAAACATAGTTTATCTTCAATTTCGACTCTTTGAAATTCAAAATTCAACCGAAAAAAAGAAGAGAAAAACTTAAAAAAAATAATTTATGGAACATCATTAGTAATTTTTCCTGATTAAGATTAATTTTAGAATTTTGATGACATGTTTTAAATAGGTTAAAATCCAATCTACACTTTGTTAGAATATATAACAAATTGGACCAAGCTATATTTCCAACAAAGACAAATCATTATTTCTTCTAGATTATCCAGAACAAAAATTTTAAAATAAATTCAAAAGACTTTGAAGTAAGATTTAAATTTGATTCTACAGATTTTCTAGATTTGCCAGAGCAATTTTTTTGAATTTTAATCATAAGTTTGAAGAAATATTTCACAAATATTCTTCGTCGAAAAAACAGAAGCTAAAATGAAGAATTAAATTAAAATGTATTTATTATTCTTTACAATAAAAATTAAAAAAATTACTTGAACATCGATTTAAATTGTCAGGAAAGAAGAGGAAGGAATTTAAAAGGTAAAAAGGTATATGTGTTTAAAAATCCTAAAATCATTTTTAAGGTTGTATTTTTTCCTCTAAAATTGTCTTTCTGAAAGTTATAAGAAGCAAAGTAAAAAAAATTATGAATTTATTTAAACAAGTGAAGACCAAGTCTTTAAAATATTTTCTTGGATTTTCAAATTCTATTTGAGTTTTGTCTCTCTTAAAATTAAAAATGTCAAGCAAAGCGAGACCAGCTTGCTAGTAAATAAATAAAATTAAAAAAATAGAGGCAGCTCACTGGTAAGTGCTGCTATTTGAGCTATTTTTAGAACAGGCCGGCGGGCTACTCATCTGGTCCTTACGGGCTACCTGGTGCCCGCGGGCACCGCGTTGGTGACCCCTGTTCTAAAGCCATACTTGCCAACCCTCACGAAACCGATACCGATAATTTCCGATATTACATTTTAAAGCATTTATCGGCCGATAACATCGGCAGTCCGATATTATCGGACATCTCTAATTGACATTCATACCGCAGTGGGAGTGGCACAAGGTGGGTGACGTGTCTTGCTCAAGGACACAACGGCAGTGATTAGGAAGGGTCCGTACCAGGAACCCCTTTTAAAGTTTCTGCACGAGCGAGTGGAAATGAGATTTAGCAAAAGCTGCACGAACCCTGTGATCAATATTGTAAGACTTAATGAAATATGAAACGACTTAAGGTCAAATGGACTAATAGCAAAGTAATCCACTTTGTAAACGGACTTAATGGTTATGAACCGTCGACTTAACGGTTCAAATGTGTCGAACTCTTCCTTCCATCAGCGTGGAAACACGACTAATAATTGGGTACGTCGCCTGATCCGTTCAGGCTGTGTCACCGTGTTCCCAAAAGCCGGTCACGAAATGTCATCGTGACCGAGTTGAACTCCAAACCTGAAAGGGGGGCGAGGAAAGACAATGTTTTAGAGCCCAACTAGTGAAGCCCCAGGAGAGTCTGGTCTCCATGCAGCCTGCAAGAGCCGAGGCACAAGCTGCGCTCCTTAACTAAAGAGCAATTCACGCCACGCACAAGTCATCAGGAAGCATCAAGTGTGTGTGTACGTGTGTGTGTGTGTGTGTACGTGTGTGTGATGACTGCATCCCCCCCCCTTGTGCTCCTAATGTGACAGCTCCAGCTGGACAAAGCCTGGCCGCCCTTCTTGCACCCAAACTGGCCTGACTGAGGAGCCTTTTCACTCCCTACTTTATCCCCACCAGCCCACTTTGCCTCTGCTACTCTCCATGCGTGTTTTCAGGCCACTCCGACTATGCTTTTTAAAACACTTTTAACCCCCCCCCCCCTTTTGAAAATTTAGATTTTATTTCATTTTTTTAAATGTGTGAAACTTTCAATCGCTGGGTTGCAGTCACGTGACTTAGAGGCGATGGTATACCACCGGGCCGCGGACCGATTGGTACCGGGCCGCGCAAGAAATTAAAAAAAATAAATAAATAAAATAATTTTTTTTTTTTTTTTTTTTAAATAAATCAACATAAAAAACACAATATATACATATTGTGTATGTGTATGTCAATATAGATCAATACAGTTTTTCATAAAGAAATACAATCATGCGTGCTTACGGACTGTATCCCTGCAGACTGTATTGATCTATATTGACATACACATACACAATATGTACATATTGTGTTTTTTATGTTGATTGAATTTAAAAAAATAAAAATAAATAAATAAATAGATCAATACAGTCTGCAGGGATACAGTCCGTAAGCACGCATGATTGTATTTCTTTATGAAAAAAAAAAAATAAAAAAAAAATCACCCCCCACCCCTCCACGGTTCGTGGGACAAATTTTCAAGCGTTGACCGGTCCCCAGCTACAAAAAAGTTGGGGACCACTGGTCTAGAGCAGTGGTTCTCAACCTTTTTTCAGTGATGTATCCCCCTGTGAACATTTTTTTAATTCAAGTACCCCCTAATCCAGGGGTGGGCAATTAATTTTTACCGGGGGCCGCATGAGCTACCCGAGCACTGCTGGAGGGCCACATCGACAATATTTCAATTAAATTTTGCTCAATATTATTTTTGATATATACCGTAAGATAAATAATAATTAATAATAGTAATACTTCAGCATAGTGTGTGTAACAGCATTCCATGACTAATATATATAAATTAACATTAATAATAGACAGTAAAATAAGCACACGTATGACTGAGGAGTCATAGTGTAACTTCGTGTGGTGTTTGAGTTGTCCGACTTTTTGTGTGGCCTTAAACGCACCAGTGGTTTAGTGCTATGCGTGTTGGTGACAGATGACAAGTTGGTTTTGGCCTGGTTTGTACGGCAGAAAATGACTAGTTTTTCGAGATAGAATTGTTTTACTCATGTTTTTGGTGTGGTTATGTCCGAATATAAACAGTTTTGTTCAATAAAGTGATCGATATAATTCCTGGCCTCGAAGCATCTCGATAGACGTTACAATAATTGAACGGTGTTCAATTGAACGGTGTTGACGAACACCGTTAGGGCCGCTTGTTGTCACTGTCACTCAAAGTTGCATTGCAAAATTACATAGAATAAATATGTTTATTTTGTTTATAATTCAGATGGGATTTCATTTGGTGCGCGGCATATATACTTGCTGTGCGCAGCGGATGCTTGAGCAGTGCGCAATTGCGCAGGCGCCCACCTTAGAGGGAACGTTGCTTTGCAGTCCATGTCTTGTTGAAAACACGCCATTCATCATCAACTTTTCTCTTTTTGGCGTCTCGGGTGTAAACCGTGCATCACTTGTCGCTGCATGTGCACCTTCACTCGCAGGTTACACACGGACACACGCCCATAAATAATACTTTTCAAAATAAAAGCAGCACAGTTGTATTGCGCGCAGGACATAGATGTTTTTTCATCTTTATTTTGTAATTGCAGTTGTTCACATTCACTCACAATCACGCATACGTCCACACGGAAGTAATACAAATAACGATTTTCAAAACAAAAGCAGCACCGTTGTATTGCACACTCGACATAGATACTTTTTAAAATTTATTTTGTAATTTATAATTGGCCTCACGCGGGCCGGATGCGGCCCGTGGGCCGCAGAATGCCCAGGTCTGATATAGATCAATACAGTTTTTCATGAAGAAATACAATCATGCGTGCTTACGGACTGTATCCCTGCAGACTGTATTGATCTATATCAGGGGTGTCAAACTAATTTTAGATCGGGGGGCCACATGGAGAAAAATCTACTCCCAAGTGGGCCGGACTGGTAAAATCACGGCACGATAACATAAAAATAAAGACAACTTCAGATTGTTGTCTTTGTTTGAAAATAGAACAAGCACATTCTAAAAATGTACAAATCATAATGTTGTTGGGTTTTTTACACTTACATGTTGCGGTTAATAGTATTCTATCTTTATTCAAATTACAGTTTGTTATTTATGTAGTTTGATCATTTTCCACGACTGATGTACTTAAACATTCTGTGGTTTATTTTGTACATATGTAGCATCATCTACAAAGATACAAAGAATTGCCATTGCGACATCCAGTGGACACATTTAGAACAGCTGTTTCTTTCATTCAAAAATTTCAGATTAATTTTTATACTAAGTAAAATCATCCCGCGGGCCGGATAAAACCTGTTCGCGGGCCCGATCCGGCCCTCAGGCCGTACGTTTGACACCCCTGATCTATATTGACATACACATACACAATATGTACAGTATATATTGTGTTTTTTATGTTGATTGAATTTAAAAAAATAGATCAATACGGTCTGCAGGGATACAGTCCGTAAGCACGCATGATTGTATTTCTTTATGAAAAAAAAATAAAATAAAAAATCACCCCCCACCCCTCCACGGTCCGTGGGACAAATTTTCAAGCGTTGACCGGTCCCCAGCTACAAAAAAGTTGGGAACCACTGGTCTAGAGCAGTGGTTCTCAACCTTTTTTCAGTGATGTACCCCCCTGTGAACATTTTTTTAATTCAAGTACCCCCTAATCAGAGCCAAGCATTTTTGGTTGGAAAAAAGTCGAATACAGCACTATGTCATCAGTTTCTGATTTATTCAATTGTATAACTTTTCATTGCTCATTTGTAGTGATCTTTCTTGAACTATTTGGAAAAAAATATATAAAAATAACTAAAAACTTGTTGAAAAATAAACAAGTGATTCAATTATAAATAAAGATTTCTACACATAGAAGTAATCATCAACTTAAAGTGCCCTCTTTGGGGATTGTAATAGAGATCCATCTGGAGTCATGAACTTCATTCTAAACATTTATTTTGTTGAAGTATTATTCAATAAATATATTTATAAAGGATTTTTGAATTGTTGCTATTTTTTAGATTATTTTAAAAAAAATCTCACGTACCCCTTGGCATACCTTCTTTTTTTTTTTTTTTTTTTAAATGTCCTGCCCAGCTTCTCAGGCAAAAGTAGATGTAGATGCCCATATCGGCTGTTCAGATTTACTTTACAAAAGAGAAGTGTACTTGGCAAGTACCCCCAGGGGTACGCGTACCCCCATTTGAGAACCACTGGTCTAGAGCAGGCCTGGGCAATTATTTTGACTCGGGGGGCCACATTTAGAGAAAAAAATGTGTTTGTTGGGCCGGTATATCTACACTACCGTTCAAAAGTTTGGGGTCACATTAAAATATCCTTATTTTTCAATGAAGATAACTTTAAACTAGTCTTAACTTTAAAGAAATACACTCTATACATTGCTAATGTGGTAAATGACTATTCTAGCTGCAAATGTCTGGTTTTTGGTGCAATATCTACATAGGTGTATAGAGGCCCATTTCCAGCAACTATCACTCCAGTGTTCTAATGGTACAATGTGTTTGCTCATTGGCTCAGCAGGCTAATTGATGATTAGAAAACCCTTGTGCAATCATGTTCACACATCTGAAAACAGTTTAGCTCGTTACAGAAGCTACAAAACTGATTGATTGATTGATTGATTGAGACTTTTATTAGTAGGTTGCACAGTGAAGTACATATTCCGTACAATTGACCACTAAATGGTAACACCCGAATAAGTTTTTCAACTTGTTTAAGTCGGGGTCCACTTAAATTGATTCATGATACAGATATATACTATCAGATATACTATCATCATAATACAGTCATCACACAAGATAATCACATTGAATTATTTACATTATTTACAATCAGGGGTGTGGAGGGTGGTGGGGGGGTATGGACATCAAGTAGTGGACATAGAGAGAGAGAGAGATAGGCATAAGAAAAAGAAAAAGAATCTGCATTTGATTGTTTACATTTGATTATTAGCAATCCGGGGAGGGTGTTAGTTTAGGGTTGTAGCTGCCTGGAGGTGAACTTTTATTGCGGTTTTGAAGGAGGATAGAGACGCCCTTTCTTTTATACCTGTTGGGAGCGCATTCCACATTGATGTGGCATAGAAAGACCTTCCTTTGAGCAGATTGAGTTTCTGGAGCGTCACATTTGTGGGGTCAATTAAACGCTCAAAATGGCCAGAAAAAGAGAACTTTCATCTGAAACGCGACAGTCTATTCTTGTTCTTAGAAAATAAGGCTCAAACACAAAATTGTTTGGGTGACCCCAAACTTTTGAACGGTAGTGTATTTTTAGGAACACTAATACAAAACCTCACAATAATGTCTGATTGAATGCTAAAAAACGTTTTGACAGACCGCCTTAAAAAACGTAATGGAATTTTAGATTTTTGTATGAAGGATAAAACACTGAATATTGACAAAATATGAATGTCGACATATTTTACAACCAATTGAAATGCAACAAACAGTGAAATATGAACGCGAAGGGTACAAAATAAACCCACCTACAATCCAGGCATGTGATTTTTCCGTCTATAGTCGGAATTCCGTCTTTTTTTATCTCGGGGGGAAAAAAAAAAATTATCTCCCGTTTTTTTTACCGACCCTAAATCAAGATTTCATTTTGCTTCGTTCAAATAAAATACCCCTCATTTTTGTATTTTTTTTTGTTCTTGTTTTTGAACACAGACTTTTTTTCTCTTTTTTTTTTGCAGTGTTGAACTTGCCAGCATTTGCACCTTAATTGTGGCGCGGACCAAGCCTGGTTGCTCGGTTGCTAGGCAGAATTCATAGGATTATGATAAAATGATGAAACAATGATTTTTCCAGGCTTTCCGTCATTTTTTTTTCTTCTTCCATTTATCATCGTGGGTGTTGCCTTTTCTGGGGACTTTGTTCGTGTTTCCCCACTCAGAGGTTCCTAGTGCAACACGCTGCCTTTTTTTTCCATATCGGCTTCCACCCTGTTTTAAAGATCTCTTATTTCACTTCTCCGAGGTCCCTCTCCTTGCTAATCCCATCCGCTCTTGATCTCTTGTCAGACCCACCTGCACCAACCGTCTTGTCTTAAACGTGGAGCGCCCCCGCCCTCTAGCAGCAGGCGCGTTAAATGTGAGCGTTAGCCGCCGCGAGCATTAAGAGCCTGGCGAACAGGGCCAGCAGTTACATGACATCCACAGCGTCATAATCAGGGCTGCACTCATCCCGCTTCCAGCTGCCATCCTGGTGTGCGTGTGTGCGTGTGTGCGTGTGTGCGTGTGTGCGTGTGTGCGTGTGTGCGTGTGTGTGTGTGTGTGTGTGTGTGTGTGTGTGTGTGTGTGTGTGTGTGTGTGTGTGTGTGTGTGTGTGTGTGTGTGTGTGTGTGTGTGTGTGTGTGTGTGTGTGTGTGTTCTGGCAATGCTTACTTAAAGGCCTACTGAAATGAATTTTTTTTATTTAAACAGGGATAGCAGATCTATTCTATGTGTCATACTTGATCATTTCGCGATATTGCCATATTTTTGCTGAAAGGATTTAGTATAGAACGACGACGATAAAGATTGCAACTTTTGGTATCTGATTAAAAAAAAAAGGCTTGCCCCTACCGGAAGTAGCGTGACGTAGTCAGTTGAACATATACGCAAAGTTCCCTATTGTTTACAGTGATGGCCGCATGAAGTGAGAGAGATTCGGACCGAGAAAGCGACGATTTCCCCGTTAATTTGAGCGAGGATGAAAGATTTGTGGATGAGGAAAGTGAGAGTGAAGGACTAGAGGGCAGTGGAAGCGATTCAGATAGGGAAGATGCTGTGAGAGCCGGGGGTGACCTGATATTCAGCTGGGAATGACTACAACAGTAAATAAACACAAGACATATATATACTCTATTAGCCACAACACAACCAGGCTTATATTTAATATGCCACAAATTAATCCTGCATAAAAACACCTGCGTGTTTGTTATGCTAGCTCCTAGCTCCTCTGCTAGCTCCTAGCTCCATAGAACACGCCAATACAATTCAAACACCTGATCAACACACACAATCACTCAGCCCAAAAGACCGTTCAACTAACCCAAGGTTCATAAAGCTTATATATTTTTAAAAAGTTACGTACGTGACGCGCACGTACGGAACGGTACGTGTTATGCTAGCTCCTAGCTCCTCTGCTAGCTCCTAGCTCCATAGAACACGCCAATACAATTCAAACACATGATCAACACACACAATCACTCAGCCCAAAAGACCGTTCACCTAACCCAAGGTTCATAAAGCTTATATATTTTAAAAAAGTTACGTACATACGCAAAAAAAAGCCAAAGCTGCATACTCACAGTAGCACGTCTGCGTCTTTGTCATCCAAATCAAAGTAATCCTGGTAAGAGTCTGTGTTGTCCCAGTTCTCTACAGGCGTCTGTGTATCCAAGTCAAAAGTCCTCCTGGTTAGAGTCTCTGTTATCCGAGTTCTTCCATCTTGACTGCATCTTTCGGGAATGTAAA
The DNA here is from genome assembly GCF_033978785.1 of Entelurus aequoreus. Classification (NCBI taxonomy): domain Eukaryota; kingdom Metazoa; phylum Chordata; class Actinopteri; order Syngnathiformes; family Syngnathidae; genus Entelurus; species Entelurus aequoreus. The sequence continues at coordinate 68,950,570 of NC_084738.1, read as the reverse complement.
CAAAGAAGCGCCGGCTGTGTACTGTTGTGGCTGACTACGTTCGAAAAATACGTCCATTTCGCACCGACAACTTTCTTCTTTGCTTGCTCAGCTTCCTTCTCCATAATGCAATGAACATGATTGCAACAGATTCACGAACACAGATGTCCAGAATACTGTGGAATTATGAAATGAAAACAGAGCTTTTTCGTATTGGCTTCAATGTGGAAGGCATACCCGTGTTCGCCGGGCTACGTCACGCGCATACGTCATCCTCAGAGGCGTTTCGAACCGGAAGTTTAGCGGCAAATTTAAAATGTCACTTTATAAGTTAACCCGGCCGTATTGGCATGTGTTATGATGTTAAGATTTCATCATTGATATATAAACTATCAGACTGCGTGGTCGCTAGTAGTGGCTTTCAGTAGGCCTTTAATGGGGACATCGCTCTGTTTACACAGTCACCTTTAGAGGACCTCTGACGGTATGGGGACAAAAAAAACAGGTTCCCTAAAGGGAAACCTTTTTAAATTATAGTCAGATCCATTCTGAAGATGCACTGCAAAAACTGAAATCTAAGTAAGATTAAATATCTCAAATAATAATAATATTTGCTTATTTTCTGTTTGATAAGATAATTATTCTCACTTATGCTAGGTTCACACCAACGGCGCTTTAAAGCGGCATGCAAAGCGCCGTCAAAGCGTAACAAAGCCTGATTAAAGCGTGAGGGTCCTAATGGATCGTGGGAAAGCTTGTAGTGAAGTTCGCCAAAAATTTTTAAACGGTTTAAAAAAATTCTGCGCTCTGTCAAGAATGGAATAAAGCGCCGAGAGCGTATCAAAGCGTGACAAAGCTCAGCAGAGCTTGACTCAAAGCGTAGGAAAGCTTAACAGATCTTGGTTCAAAGCGCAATAGGAAGTGACTGTGATATTGACGAGTGACATTGAAACTTTTATGTAAAACCAACACAGGATTACAAATCCATTCTCTTTTGCATCATTGCCTTTTTTTATATGATGATCATTGTTCAATCCCACAGCCCAAAGTACCGTTCACCTCCGCAAAGTTCATACAGCACATATATTTCCCCAAAGTTACGTACGTGACATGCACATAGCGGCACGCACGTACGGGCAAGCTATCAAATGTTTGGAAGCCGCAGCTGCGTACTCACGGTAGCGCGTATCCAACTCAAAGTCCTCCTGGTAAGAGTCTCTGTTGTCCCAGTTCTCCACAGGCCAATGGTAAAGCTTGACTGTCATCGTTCGGGAATGTAAACAATGAAACACCGGCTGCGACGCAGCCGCTACGTGGTTGTGTTGCTGCAGCCGGCCGCTAATACACCGCTTCCCCCCTACAGCTTTCTTCTTTGCTGTCTCCGTTGTTCATTAAACAAATTGCAAAAGATTCACCGACACAGATGTCCAGAATACTGTGGAACTTTGCGATGAAAACAGACGACTAACAGACTAACATAAAATCTGCTTAGTGAGAAGAATGATCTTATCAGACAGAAAATGAGCAAATATCACCCTTATTTGAGATATTTAATCTGACTTAGATTTCAGTTTTTGCAGTGTATATAGCAGGGGTCACCAACCTTTTTGAAAGCAAGAGCTACTTCTTGGGTACTGATTAATGCGAAGGGCTACCAGTTTGATACACACTTAAATAAATTGCCAGAAATAGCCAATTTGCTCAATTTACCTTTAACTCTATGTTATTATTAATAATTAATGATATTTACACTTAATTGAACGGTTTAAAAGAGGAGAAAACACGAAAAAAAAGACAATTACATTTTGAAACATAGTTTATCTTCAATTTCGACTCTTTAAAATTCAAAATTCAACCGAAAAAAAGAAGAGAAAAACTTTTAAAAAATAATTTATGGAACATCATTAGAAATTTTTCCTGATTAAGATTAATTTTAGAATTTTGATGACCTGTTTTAAATAGGTTAAAATCCAATCTACACTTTGTTAGAATATATAACAAATTGGACCAAGCTATATTTCCAACAAATACAAATAATTATTTCTTCTAGATTATCCAGAACAAAAATTTAAAATAAATTCAAAAGACTTTGAAGTAAGATTTAAATTTGATTCTACAGATTTTCTAGATTTGCCAGAACAATTTTTTTGAATTTTAATCATAAGTTTGAAGAAATATTTCACAAATATTCTTCGTCGAAAAAACAGAAGCTAAAATGAAGAATTAAATTAAAATGTATTTATTATTCTTTACAATAAAAAAAAAAAAAAATTACTTGAACATCGATTTAAATTGTCAGGAAAGAAGAGGAAGGAATTTAAAAGGTATATGTGTTTAAAAATCCTAAAATCATTTTTAAGGTTGTATTTTTTCCTCTAAAATTGTCTTTCTGAAAGTTATAAGAAGCAAAGTAAAAAAAATAATGAATTTATTTAAACAAGTGAAGACCAAGTCTTTAAAATATTTTCTTGGATTTTCAAATTCTATTTGAGTTTTGTCTCTCTTAGAATTAAAAATGTCAAGCAAAGCGAGACCAGCTTGCTAGTAAATAAATAAAATGTAAAAAAAATAGAGGCAGCTCACTGGTAAGTGCTGCTATTTGAGCTATTTTTAGAACAGGCCGCGGGGCTACTCATCTGGTCCGTACGGGCTACCTGGTGCCCGCGGGCACCCGCGTTGGTGACCCCTGGTATAGAGGGTGGTCCGTGTGCGTGTGCGTGTGTGTGTGTGGTCACCCCCGCATGCTCTTGGTGTTTTTGTTTCAGCTCCTGCGTCTCTTTTGGTTTCACCTTAAACAGCATGACGTGTCGTCTATCACCATTCCCATCCATCTTCAATCCGTCTCCATGCATGTGTGTGTGTGTGTGTGTGTGTGTGTGTGTGTGTGTGTGTGTGTGTGTGTGTGTGTGTGTGTGTGTGTGTGTTGACCATTCCGTTGTGTGTTTCAGTACCACCGCATGACGCAAAGCGCATGGCTTGGAAGAGCACGGGCGACAACAGCTCCTGCACCGACTCTGAGGTGTCGCAGGCCTGCGCCGCCCGTTGCGGGCCACTCTGTCACCGCTAAAAGCAAGGATAAGCCGAGTAAGAGCACGTCCACACTAACCCCACCCTGCTTCACCGCCCCCTGCTGGCCACCGCTGCCTACTGTTGCTCGCTCTGCTGGTCCAATAAGCTCCCTTTTGGTTCCACGCTAATCTGGTTGTTAACATACTGTCACCGTCGGTGTCATGTAGGTCTGGGTTCTTTGACGTTAGGGGTGTCCAAACTTTTTCCACTAAAAATCAAAGCATGTGTGGGCCATTTTTGATATTTTTTCCATTTTCAAACCCGATACAGTATTTAGATTTTAGTCACGCTTCAGGGCTCCCCTCAAGTTTGGTCCCAGGGACCTGAAAGGGTCTCAGTCATAATAGTAAAAAAAAAAAAAAAAAAAAGTAATATATATATATATATTTTTTGTCAATGCTTAAATCTCTAAATCACCTTCACATCTGTCGCTAAAAATTGTTCTGGTTTTTGTTTTGTTTCATGCCCTTTTTGTTGCAGAAAACTCTGTTTAATGGCAAAATCACAAATATTTCCCCCCCCCACCAAAAAAAATTCTAAGTGCAATGTTTGATGTGAAATTATTGGAGCCTTAAATATGTTTGTAATTCATAACATTGATTTTGATTCATTATTTTTGAAACAAAGACGGTGTTTTTTTTTTTTAAAAATGGAAAAAAATCCTACTAAAATGATGAGGAATCCAGAGGGGGCCCCACTCCTAAATGTTGGAAAGAAGTGCTAAATTATTTATTTTTTTAATTTCGACGCCTAAATCTCTACATCACAGGTGTCAAACTCAAGGCCCGGGGGCCCGGTTCTGGCCCGCCACATAAATTGATGTGGCCTGCAAAAGCCTGGAAAAAATGGGTTTCAATAAAATACCTTTTCTTTTTTTTCTTTTTTTCTGTTTTTTTACTAAATTCATTCGTTCTTTCAATTTTGACAGAAAAAAAAATGCATATTTTAAACTTTAATATTATCCGATTTATGGCAAAATCACAAATATTTTCCCCCCACCAAAAAAAATTCTAAGTGCAATATTTGATGTGAAATTATTGGAGCCTTAAATATGTTAGTCATTCATAACATTGATTTTGATTCATTATTTTTGAAACAAAGACGGTGTTTTTAAAAAAAAAAAAAAAAAAAAATCCTACTAAAATGATGAGGAATCCAGAGGGGGCCCCACTCCTAAATGTTGGAAAGAAGTGCTAAATTATTTATTTTTTTAATTTCGACGCCTAAATCTCCACATCACAGGTGTCAAACTCAAGGCCCGGGGGCCCAGTTCTGGCCCGCCACATAAATTGATGTGGCCTGGAAAAAATGGGTTTCAATAAAATACCTTTTCTTTTTTTCTTTTTTTTACTAAATTCATTCGTTCTTTCAATTTTGACAGAAAAAAAATGCATATTTTAAACTTTAATGTTATCCGATTTATGGCAAAATCACAAATATTTTCCCCCCACCAAAAAAAATTCTAAGTGCAATATTTGATGTGAAATTATTGGAGCCTTAAATATGTTAGTCATTCATAACATTGATTTTGATTCATTATTATTATTTGAGAAAAGACGGTGTTTTAAAAAAAAGTTTAAAATAATCTACTAAAATGATCAGGAATCCAAAAGGGCCCCCCCCCCTCATAAATGTTGGAAAGAAGTCCTAAATTATTATTATTATGCATATTTTAAACTTTAATATTATTCGATCATGCCAATTATACACTGTATTGCAAAAGTATTTTTGTGAGATAAAAACAAATAGTTAAATATCTGCTTGTCACCTTTATTTACGATTTTAAAGAAAGTTGTACATAAAAAAAATCAAATGCATGTGCATTTAGATTACCGTATTTTTCGGAGTATAAATCGCACCAGCCGAAAATGCATAATAAAGAAGGAAAAAAACATAAGTCGCACTGGAGTATAAGTCGCATTTTTGGGGAAATGTATTTGATAAAAGCCAACACCAAGAATAGACATTTAAAAGGCAATTTAAAATAAATAAAGAATAGTGACCAACAGGCTGAATAAGTGTACGTTATATGAGGCATAAATAACCAACTGAGAACGTGCCTGGTATGTTAACGTAACATATTATGGTAATAGTCATTCAAATAACTATAACATATAGAACATGCTATACGTTTACCAAACAATCTGTCACTCCTAATCGCTAAATCCCATGAAATCTTATACGTCTAGTCTCTTACGTGAATGAGATAAATAATATTTGATATTTTACGCTAATGTGTTAATAATTTCACACATAAGTCAAACTATGAAAAAAACTGCGACTTAGAGTCCAAAAAATACGGTATATATTTTTTTGTCAATGCTTAAATCTCTAAATCACCTTCAGATCTGTCGATAAAAAAAAAAGTTTTGTTTTTGTTTTGTTTCATGCCCTTTTTGTTGCAGAAAACCCTGTTTTATGGCAAAATCACAAATATTTCCCCCCCACCAAAAAAAATTCAAAGTGAATCAGTATTTGATGTGAAATTATTGGAGCCTTAATATGTTTGTAATTCATAACATTGATTTTGATTCATTATTTTTGGAGCAAAGACGGCGTTTAAAAATTTTTTTTTTTTTAAATCCTACTAAAATGACCATGTGTCCAAAAGGCCCCACTATTGGAAATAAGTCCTAAATTATATATTTTTTTTAATTTTCAATGCTTCAATCTCTATATCAACTTCAGATCTCTCTGTCCATTATAAGTTGGTGTTGTTTTTGTTTGCTTTATGCCCTTTTTGTCATTAAAAACGTATTTTTTATTGCATACACACTGATTACCCCCCCAAAAAATATTCAAAGTGCAATATTTGATATTATATTATTGGAGCCTTAAATAAGTTAGTAATTTATAACGTTGTTTTGATTCATTATTACTTTTTAAACAAAGACTGTTGTTTTTTTGTTTTTGAAATCCTACTAAAATGATCAGAAATCCAAAAGGGCCCTACTCATAAGGGTTGGAAAGAAGTCTTTATTTTTTTTTATTTTTTTTCAACCCCTAAGTGTTCTACATCAACTTCAGATCTCTTTGTCCATTATACGTTTTTTTTTTTTTCTTTGTTTGCTTTATGCCCTTTTTGTCATGAAAAATATGTTATGGCAAACACACAAATTCAAAATGCAATATTTGATGTGAAATTATTGAAGCCTTAAATAGGTCAATAATTCATACATTCATTTTGATTCATTATTATTATTTGAGCAAAGACACTTTAAAAAAAAAAAAAATCCTACTATCCAATCCACTTTATATATATAGCACATTTACACAACAAGAATGTTTCCAAAGTGCTGCACAGCCATGTTAAAAACAATATTAAAAACGATATTAAAAACAATATTATGCTACACCAATGACTGAATAAAAATAATTAATTCATAACATTGATTTGATTCATTATTATTTGAGCAAAGACAGTTTAAAAAAAAATAAAAATTCTACTAAAATGATGAGGAGTCGTACATTTTTATTTTTTTTTTCAATGCCTAAATCTCTACATCAACTTCTGATCCCTCTGTCCTTTATAAGTTGGTGTTGTTTTTTACTTTATGACCTTTTTGTCATTAAAAACATATTTGTATGGCAAACACTCTGGTCCCACCCCCCGAAAAATTCCAAGTGCAATATTTGATGTGAAATTATTGAAACCTTTTTTTTTTTTTTTTTTTTTTTTTTTTTATTCAAAAGGCCCCCACTTAAGTGTTGGAAAGAAGTCTTAAATTATTATTTATTTTTTATTTTTAGATCTCTGTCCATTATACGTTGTTTTTGTTTGTTTGTTTGCGTTATGCCCTTTTTGTCATTAAAACTTTTTTTTTCCCAAAAAAAAATATTTTTTAGTGGAATATTTGACGTGATGTAATTGCAGCCTTTAATAGGTCAATAATTCATAACATTGATTTTGATTCATTATTATTATTTGAGCAAAGACACTTTAAAAAAAAAAAAAAATTCTACTAAAATGATCAGGAGTCGTACTTTTTTTTTTTTTTCAATGCCTAAATCTCTACATCAACTTCAGATCTCTCTGTCCATTATAAGTTGGTGTTGTTTTTTACTTTATGACCTTTTTGTCATTAAAAACATATTTGTATGGCAAACACTCTGGTCCCACCCCCCAAAAAAAATTCCAAGTGCAATATTTGATGTGAAATTATTGAAACCTTTTTTTTTATATATATAATTCAAAAGGCCCCCACTTAAGTGTTGGAAAGAAGTCTTAAATTATTTTTATTTTTTTATTTTTAGATCTCTGTCCATTATAAGTTGTTTTTGTTTGTTTGTTTGCTTTATGCCCTTTTTGTCATTAAAACTTTTTTTTTCCCCAAAAAAAATATTTTTTAGTGGCATATTTGACTTGATGTAATTGCAGCCTTTAATAGGTCAATAAATCATAACATTGATTTTGATTCATTATTATTATTTGAGCAAAGACACTTTAAAAAAAAAATCCTACTAAAATGATCAGGAGTCCAAAAGGGCCCCACTCATAAGTGTTGGAAATAATTCAATGCCTAAATCTCTACATCAACTGGTGTTGTTGTTTGCTTTATGCCCTTTTTGTCATTAAAAACATATATTTTTATGGCAAACACACTGGTTCCCCCCAAAAAAAATCATTAAAAGTGCAATAATTTATGTGAAATTATTGAAGCCTTTTTTTATTTTATTTTTTATTCAAAAGGCCCCCACTTATAAGTGTTGGAAAGAAGTCTTAAATTATTAAATTTATTTTCAGATCTCTCTGTCCATTATATGTTGTTTTTGATTGTTTGTTTGCTTTATGCCCTTTTTGTCATTAAAACTTTTTTTTTTCCCAAAAAAAAAAATTTTTTAGTGGAATATTTGACGTGATGTAATTGCAGCCTTTAATAGGTCAATAATTCATAACATTGATTTTGATTCATTATTATTATTTGAGCAAAGACACTTAAAAAAAAAAAAAAAAAATTCTACTAAAATGATCAGGAGTCCTACATTTTTTTTTTTTTTTTCAATGCCTAAATCTCTACATCAACTTCTGATCCCTCTGTCCATTATAAGTTGTTGTTGTTTTTTACTTTATGACCTTTTTGTCATTAAAAACATATTTGTATGACAAACACTCTGGTCCCACCCCCCGAAAAAAATTCCAAGTGCAATATTTGATGTGAAATTATTGAAACCTTTTTTTTTTTATTATTTTATTTTTTTTTATAATTCAAAAGGCCCCCACTTAAGTGTTGGAAAGAAGTCTTAAATTATTTTTATTTTTTTATTTTTAGATCTCTGTCCATTATACGTTGTTTTTGTTTGTTTGTTTGCTTTATGCCCTTTTTGTCATTAAAACTTTTTTTTTCCCCCAAAAAAATATTTTTAGTGGAATACTTGACGTGATGTAATTGCAGCCTTTAATAGGTCAATAATTCATAACATTGATTTTGATTCATTATTATTATTTGAGCAAAGACACTTTAAAAAATTTTTAAAAAATTCTACAAAATGATCAGGAGTCGTACTTTTTTTTTTTTTTTTTCAATGCCTAAATCTCTACATCAACTTCTGATCTCTCTGTCCTTTATAAGTTGGTGTTGTTTTTTACTTTATGACCTTTTTGTCATTAAAAACATATTTGTATGGCAAACACTCTGTTCCCACCCCCCAAAAAAAATTCCAAGTGCAATATTTGATGTGAAATTATTGAAACCTTTTTTTTTTTTTTTTATATAATTCAAAAGGCCTCCACTTAAGTGTTGGAAAGAAGTCTTAAATTATTTTTATTTTTTTATTTTTAGATCTCTGTCCATTATAAGTTGTTTTGTTTGTTTGTTGGCTTTATGCCCTTTTTGTCATTAAAACTTTTTTTTTCCCCCAAAAAAAATATTTTTTAGTGG
>NC_084738.1:68904668-68941623 GCF_033978785.1 Entelurus aequoreus | reverse complement strand
AAAAAGTGTTTCTCGCCTTCCTGACGGTCGTTTTTTAATTTGTGTACAGCTCTGGTAATGGGTACGTACATTCGCGCCCACCTGCACAAATGTACTTCAAAATGTAACAATCAAAATAAATATGACTTTTTTTTTGGTTTACTAGGGCATGCATATATGATATCCATTAGTTTGACCATTTAAAATCAACGATAATAAAAAGGAGATGCTTGGAAATAGCATAAAAATGCCCCAAAAACTTGGAAAAACACGATTCATAGCGTTACTTTTTGGTGTAACCATCATGAGCGTTCTGTTCAGGCATATTTCTTTTATATTTTGATAAATCATCATATTTATGTATTACTAAATTTAAATAGGTATTGATCAATCTTTAAGCTGTGTGTATTTGATTTCAGGTTGCTTTTGACATCTTATTTAGAATTGTAGTTGAAACTTTTACAACCTTGTGTTGCGCTCATGATGGTGTAACCCAGGGGTCGGCAACCCAAAATGTGGAAAGAGCCATATTGGACCAAAAATACAAAAACAAATCTGTCTGGAGCCGCAAAAAGTTAAAAGCCATATTACATACAGATAGTGTGTCATGAGATATACATTGAATCAAGATAACTTAAAGGAAACTAAATGAGCTCAAATATAGCTACAAATGAGGCATAATGTAGCAATATGTTCATATAGCTAGCCTAAATAGCATGTTAGCATCGATTAGCTTGCAGTCATGCAGTGACCAAATATGTCTGATTAGCACTCCACACAAGTCAATAACATCAACAAAACTCACCTTTGTGCATTCATGCACAACGTTAAAAGTTTGGTGGACAAAATGAGACAGAAAAAAAAGTGGCATAAAACACGTCCTAGAAAGTCGGAGAAAGTTATACATGTAAGCAAACTACGGTGAGTTCAAGGACCGCCAAAATTAGTAGGACAAAACGGTGCTCGCCAAATACTCGAATCAGTGAAGCATGTTTAATACAAACAGTGTGCTTTATAACAATTAGCGAGGTTTATGTCATGTTTGTCCTCCTACAGAAACCATATTAAAACAAAAAATATATTTTTTTCCCCTCATCTTTTTCCATTTTTCATACATTTATGAAAAAGCTCCAGAGAGCCACTAGGGCGGCGCTAAAGAGCCGCATGCGGCTCTAGAGCATACTTGCCAACCCTCCCGTTTTTAGCGGGAGGATCGCGATATTCAGCGCCTCTCCCGACAACCTCCCGGCAGAGATTTTCTCCCGACAAACTCCCGGTATTCAGCCGGAGCTGGAGGCCACGCCCCCTCCAGCTCAATGCGGACCTGAGACTGAGTGGGGACAGCCTGTTCTCACGTCCGCTTTCCCACAAAATAAACAGCTTGCCTGCCCAAAGACGTCATAACATCTAGGGCTTTTATAGAGTGCACAACTGCGCACACAACAAGGAGACGAAGCAGAAGAACGAGGAAATTACAGACATGGCGGCCGAAATGATATACTCATCATGAACGGAGAAGTTAAACAGGACAATACTGCCATCTAATGGATAGCCACTGGAACACTGAAATTCAAGCATTTTTTTTTTTTCTATGTAAATAAAATTTAAAAAAAAAAAAAAAAAAAAAAAATATATATATATATATATATATATATATATATATATATATATATATATATATATATATATATATATATATATATATATATATATATGAAATACTCGAGTTGGTGAATTCTAGCTGTAAATAACCACGCCCCCAACCACACCCCCCGCCCCAAAACGCCCACCCACCCCACCTCCCGATATTGGAGGTCTCAAGGTTGTCAAGTATGCTCTAGAGCCGCGGGTTGCCGACCCCTGGTGTAACCAAACTAGATTATTTTGAATATTGATTCCCTTTTTTACATTTAGTATATTTAAATATACTGTGTTTTATGCTTTTTTCTTTTTGGAACATGTACTATACATATAATACAATAAAGTCCCATATGAAATTATGTTTCTAGCAATACTTTAATTTGACCTTTGAAAGTAACACTCCAATGTCCATTAGTGGAGCTGTACACATTAATATTAGGTCATGTCAATCAAGTGACAAAAGTGACGTATTGGTGAATATTGATGATCACTCATTTTTTAGATCTATTTTAATAATGCCTGGCTGGCAATGGACTGACACACCCTTCGCGATCGACCTAATGGGCACCCTTGATATAGAACATGGATGGATTACAGCGCCCCTGCTGGTGCAGCCGAGTACTGCACTACCTCTCATCAGTTGCTACAAGACACGATTAATCCCACGATCAATTCCACTTGCACGACATTCACCACCATCAGTTTGATTATTATGGGTATGCCTTACCTTTTGTGTATTGATGGTTACATTTTGTTCCACCTCTTAACAGCGCTTCTCCTGCTCTGTATTAATTGGAATTTGTGTGAACCCGCCGCATTGGTCTCACTGCTCACCTTCTCCTTCTCTGTTTAGTGCGACTGCATGACAGCATTTCAGAGGAAGGATTTCATTACCTCGTCTTTGACCTGTGAGTATATTGCGAACACGTGCACACTCCAACACACACACACACAGATAGGGGTTGACATTTTGTCCATGTGTGCATGCCTGCAGCTTGTTTGTGTATGCTAAGCACTCTCTCTCTCTCTCTCTCTCTCTCTCTCCCCCCGCCATCCCAGGGTGACAGGCGGAGAGCTTTTTGAAGACATCGTAGCCAGAGAGTACTACAGCGAGGCCGACGCCAGGTGAGCGCTTCATCAATGGCGCCATTTATATTTCATGCGCCGCTCTCGTTTATGGCCTTGTAAATTAAACGTTGGCGTTCGCCCGTGACAAACGAGGCGTTTTCCGAGGCGTCGCTCCCGCGCGCCGGGACCGCCTCGATTTGAAGTTTTCTTCCACCTTTCCTGACATTTTCCTCGACACGGTGACATTTAACGCTTGTGTAATGTCCGTATTGTTGTTACTCAGCCAGCGTTTGTGGGTCTGATGGACCCGTTGCATTTTGTGGCTCTTAATGCCTCACAATCAAACACTTTTACCGTATTTCCTTGAATTGGCGCAGGGAATATAGTATTCGCACGTCTAGAATTACTGCCGGGTCAAACTCGTTTCTCAAAATAATTAACGCATGCTTGGCCTTATCGCAGGTTCATTATTAACGCCCGGATCATATTCAAAAATATTAATTTTATTATCGCATGTCTATAATTTTCGCCGGGTCAAACTCGTTTCGCAAAATATTTAGCATATGTCTAGAACTTCCGCCGGGTCAAATTCGTTACGTCACGAGTGACGCTTTACCTGTCCTCATTTTCAAAATGGAGGAAGCTGATTTCAGTAGTTTGCAATCGCACAAAGGAAAAAAGATAAAGAGTTATTCAGTAGGATTTAAGGTCCAAGCTATTGAATACCGGTACGGTATGCTAAGAAGAACCGTAAGCAGCTATGTTTTATTAATATACCGTAGCTGCGTGTGTCAAATACTGTATAAGTCATTAAATGACTCCCGCCTCCTGGTGGTAGAGGGCGCTGCCGCGCTAGTGATCCTTCTTGCGACTTCCGGTACTGCAGAAGAAGTGACTACACGCAGCAAGAGATTTTTTTTTTTTTAACATGGAGGATTACATACCGGTATCTAAAATAAAACAGTTTTCTAAACTGGACTTTCAATCGAAGCAGGAGGTAATAATTAAAGGAATATCTCCATCGAGACAGAGAGACTTTTAAAACTGAAGAAAGAAAAAAAGGAAGACTTCTATAAACAAGTTATCGATGCTTTTGGTCAGAAGGAGCTGCAAATGGACTCCATTTATAAGTACAGGTAAGACCATAATAACGTTTTTTTTATTAAATGTGCTTTTCATGATGGTATGCGTACATCACACTCAAAGCGCACGCCTAAATTTACCGCATTCCTTTTGGTAAACGCCGGAGTGAGAAGAGGTTTTAAAATAATTAGCGCATGCACAGCCATCCCGCAGGCTTCCGGTAAACGCCGGAGTGACAGGAGGTTTTAAATTAATTAGCGCCCCTGCGGCTATTCAAGGAAATACGGTATATTAAAATACCGAACAGATGTTTATTGGGATAAGGTAAACATCTGTTCAGTATTTTATAGGGGTGTAACGGTACGTGTATTTGTATTGAACCGTTTCGGTACGGGGGTTTCGGTTCGGTTTGGGGGTGTACCGAACGAGTTTCCACACGGACATATTAAGTAGCGTACCGCACGTTGTGTAAACAATGCACAACACACGGCATGCTAGCAGCTAGCGGGCTAGGACAACATGTAAAAGCCAGAGCTGGAAGACCCTCCTGCCTCGTTAAGATCTCCCGTTTGGGAACGCTTTGGCTACGCGATACAACAATGGAGGACTGAGGTTTGCCGACATCGTTCCGCAGCTGCTTCTGACAACACGTCAAACATGTGTTGCACCTTTCCTGCTTCCGGCTCCCAGACCGTAGTCGAGGAGCGCAGGGGAGACACTCCTCCCGGGCCGATGTATTCTCGGGGGCAACACCCTTCACTCTACCCGCTCCGGACTGCAGGGTAAATGACGAGTCCGGCGATTAGTTGCAAATCGTGGCTTTATTGAGGTCTTGCACACAGCCAATCCAACCAAACCAGCGAGAGCGATTCGGACCGAGAAAGCGACGATTACCCCATTAATTTGAGCGAGGATGAAAGATTCGTGGATGAGGAACGTGAGAGTGAAGGACTAGAGTGCAGTGCAGGACGTATCTTTTTTCGCTCTGACCGTAACGTAGGTACAAGCTGGCTCATTGGATTCCACACTCTCTCCTTTTTCTATTGTGGATCACGGATTTGTATTTTAAACCACCTCGGATACTATATCCTCTTGAAAATGAGAGTCGAGAACGCGAAATGGACATTCACAGTGACTTTTATCTCCACGACAATACATCGGCGAAGCACTTTAGCTACGGAGCTAACGTGATAGCATCGGGCTTAACTGCATATAGAAACAAAAGAAATAAACCCCTGACTGGAAGGATGGACAGAAAATCAACAATACTATTAAACCATGGACATGTAAATACACGGTTAATGCTTTCCAGCCTGGCGAAGCTTAACAATGCTGTTGCTAACGACGCCATTGAAGCTAACTTAGCTACGGGACCTCACAGAGCTATGCTAAAAACATTAGCTATCCACCTACGCCAGCCAGCCCTCATCTGCTCATCAACACCCGTGCTCACCTGCGTTCCAGCGATCGACGGCGCGACAAAGGACTTCACCCGATCATCGATGCGGTCGGCGGCTAGCGTCGGATAGCGCGTCTGCTATCCAAGTCCAAGTCCTCCTGGTTGTGTTGCTGCAGCCAGCCGCTAATACACCGATCCCACCTACAGCTTTCTTCTTTGCAGTCGCCATTGTTCATTAAACAAATTGCAAAAGATTCACCAACACAGATGTCCAGAATACTGTGGAATTTTGCGATGAAAACAGAGCTTTTTGTATTGGATACAATGTGTCCGAATACTTCCGTTTCAACCATTGACGTCACGCGCATAGTTTTTATTTTATGTATGTTGACCACATTAACCGTGGCAATGGACCCTGTGTGTATATGTATGTTATGCCATTGTTTACAAATTTGGTAAATAAATAACCAAAAAATGTATATTTTGTTTTTTCTTACTGTACCGAAAATGAACTGAGGGTGGTTGTGGTACACAGAACATCAATTCCCACACTTCTATTAGATGTCCGGGTCCAGTGGACCTGGACATCTTATATCAGGGGTGTCCAAACTTTTTCCACTGAGGGCCGCACACTGAAAAATCAAAGCAAGCGGGGGCCATTTTGATATTTTTTTATTTTAAAAACCAATACAATATATGTATAAAAAATATACATTAAGGCCTCCACTCAGGCTTGATCCCGGGGACCCCAAAGGGTTTTGGTCCAAAAAATATTTAAAATGTGTCATTATTCAGTATTATCTCTAGATCAGGGGTCACCAACACGGTGCCCGCGGGCACCAGGTAGCCCGTAAGGACCAGATGAGTAGCCCGCTGGCCTGTTCTAAAAATAGCTCAAATAGCAGCACTTACCAGTGAGCTGCCTCTATTTTTTTAATTTTACTTATTTACTAGCAAGCTGGTCTCGCTGTGCTTGACATTTTTAATTCTAAGAGAGACAAAACTCAAGTAGAATTTGAAAATCCAAGAAAATATTTTAAAGACTTGGTCTTCACTTGTTTAAATAAATTCATTATTTTTTTTACTTTGCTTCTTATAACTTTCAGAAAGACAATTTTAGAGAAAAAATACAACCTTAAAAATGATTTTAGGATTTTTAAACACATATACCTTTTTACCTTTTAAATTCCTTCCTCTTATTTCCTGACAATTTAAATCAATGTTCAAGTAAAAAAAAATTTTTATTGTAAAGAATAATAAATACATTTTAATTTAATTCTTCATTTTAGCTTCTGTTTTTTCGACGAAGAATATTTGTGAAATATTTCTTCAAATTTATTATGATTAAAATGCAAAAAAATTATTCTGGCAAATCTACAAAATCTGCAGAATCAAATTTAAATCTTATTTCAAAGTCTTTTGAATTTCTTTTAAACTTTTTGTTCTGGAAAATCTAGAAGAAATAATGATTTGTCTTTGTTAGAAATATAGCTTGGTCCAATTTGTTATATATTCTAACAAAGTGCAGATTGGATTTTAACCTATTTAAAACATGTCATCCAAATTCTAAAATTAATCTTAATCAGGAAAAATTACTAATGATGTTCCATAAATTATTTTTTTAATTTTTTCAAAAAGATTCGAATTAGCTAGTTTTTCTCTTCTTTTTTTTGGTTGAATTTTGAATTTTAAAGAGTTGAAATTGAAGATAAACTATGTTTCAAAATTTAATTGTCATTTTTTTCGTGTTTTCTCCTCTTTTAAACCGTTCAATTAAGTGTAAATATCATTAGTTATTAATAATAACATAGAGTTAAAGGTAAATTGAGCAAATTGGCTATTTCTGGCAATTTATTGAAGTGTGTATCAAACTGGTAGCCCTTCGCATTAATCAGTACCCAAGAAGTAGCTCTTGGTTTCAAAAAGGTTGGTGACCCCTGCTCTAGATCAACATTAGGTCTGTCAATATAACGTTTTTAAAGGTTTAAGTCGTATGCTCTTTTTGTCTAAGAAAACCCTGTTTTTTATGGAAAAAAACACAAAATATGCAATATTTTCACCCAATAAAATTTTTAAGAGGCATATTTCAGATTATATAATAATTGGAGCCTTAAAAACTCTTAACACCATTGATTTTAATTCATTATTATTTTTTGAGCGATGACACTTAAAAACAAATCACACTAAAATTATTGTGGAACCAAAAGGGTCTCACTCATTAAAGCAGACCTGGGCATTCTGCGGCCCACGGGCCGCATCCGGCCCTTTGTGCGTCCCTGTCCGGCCCGCGTGAGGCCAATTATAAATTACAAAATAAATTTAAAAAAGTGTCTATGTCGAGTGTGCAATACAACGGTGCTGCTTTTGTTTTGAAAATTGTTATTTGTATTACTTCCGTGTGAACAGTGAATGTGAACAGCTGCAATCACAAATTACAAAATAAAGTTGAAAAAACAACAATGTTGTGCGCGCAATACAACTGTGCTGCTTTTATTTTGAAAAGTATTATTTATGGGCGTATGTCCGTGTGTAACCTGCGAGTGAAGGTGCACATGCAGCGACAAGTGATCGAGATGCTTCGAGGACAGGAATTATATCGATCACTTTAATGAGCAAAACTGTTTATATTCGGACATAACCACACCAAAAACATGAGTAAAAAAACTTCTATCTCGAAAAACTAGTCATTTTCTGCCGTACAAACCAGGCCAAAACCAACTTGTCATTTGTCACCAACACGCATAGCACTAAACCACTGGTGCGTTTACGGCCACACAAAAAGTCGGACAACTCAAACACCACACAAAGTTACACTATGACTCCTCAGTCATACATGTGCTTATTTTACTGTCATTTATTATTAATGTTAATTTATTTATATTAGTCATGGAATGCTGTTACACACACACTATGTTGAAGTATTACTATTATTATTAATTATTATTATTATTATTATTATTATTTATCTTACGGTATATATCAAAAATAATATTGAGCAAAATTTAATTGAAATATTGTCGATGTGGCCCTCCAGCAGTGCTCGGGTTGCTCATGCGGGCCCCGGTAAAAATTAATTGCCCACCCCTGCATTAAAGTGTTAAAAAATAAATTATACATTTTTTTTACTGTTTACTTTTAACACAATAATCTCGAGATCAACTTCAGATCCATCCGTCAATTATATATTGTATTTTTGTTTGTTTTTTGTTTGTTCGTTTTAGGCCCTTCTTTAAAAAAATAAAAATCAATTTTTTATATGGCAAACACAAAATATGCAACATTTTCCCCAAAAAAATCTCAAAGTGCAATATTTAATGTGACGTAATTGGAGCCTTGGATAGGTCAATAATTCATAACATTGATTTTGATTCATTATTATTTTTTAAAGAAAGAAACAGCCTGCATGGCAACTTTCTTATTAGACTAAACATTGCAACATTTTCTTGTTACATTTCACCTGTTTTCTCTTTCATACCACTTTTTATGTTTTTAATTTTTTTAATCACATTTTAAAATGGGCCGTGGGGCCGTTAAAAAAATGACCTGCGGGCCGCACTTTGGACATCCCTGTCTTATATGTAATAGAAATGTGTAGGGGGGGTGTATGGTGTGTTTTCTTCACAGAAAATGAGCCAAAGTCAGATAGTCTCAGTTTGAAAAATGAATTAATTGTATCATTTTTCTTTTAATAAAAAATGACAACGGGTCCCACAGACCCGAACACCACACAAGGGTTAAAGGCCTACTGAAAGCCACTACTACCGACCACGCAGTCTGATAGTTTATATATCAATGATGAAATCTTAACATTGCAACACATGCCAATACGGCCGGGTTAACTTATAAAGTGACATTTTAAAATTCCCGCCACACTTCCGGTTGAAAAACTCCTTTGGATATGATTTATGCACGTGACGTCACAAAATCCACGGAAGTGGTTGGACCCCGTCGAACCCGATACAGAAACCTCTTGTTTTCTTCGACAAAATTCCACAGTATTCCGGACATCTGTGTTGGTGAATCTTTTGCAATTTGTTTAATGAACAATGGAGGCTGCAAAGAAGAACGTTGTAGGTGGGATCGATCGGTGTATTAGCGGCTAAGTACAATACTTACAGCAACACAACAAGGACTACTTACTACGCCTAGCCGATGCTTGCCGCCAAACCCACGGATGAAGTCCTTCGCCGCGCCGTCGATCGCTGGAACGCAGGTGAGCACGGGTGTTGATGGGAAGATGAGGGCTGGCTGGCGTAGGTGGAGCGCTAATGTTTTTAGCATAGTTCTGTGAGGTCCGGTTGCTAAGTTGCTAAATTAGCCTTAGCGTCGTTAGCAACAGCATTGTTAAGCCTTACCATGCTGAGAATTTTTCACCGTGTAGTTACATGTACATGGTTTAATAGTATTGTTGGTCTTCTGTCTATCCTTCCAGTCAGGGGCTTATTTATTTTGTTTCTATCTTCATTTGAGAACGATGCTATCACGTTAGCTCAGTAGCTAAGTGTGTCACCGATGTATTGTCGTGGAGATAGAAGTCACTTTAAATGTCCATTTCGCGTGCTCGACTCTCATTTTCAAGAGGATATAGTATCCGAGGTGGTTTAAAATACAAATCCGTGATCCACAATAGAAAAAGGAGAGAGTGTGGAATCCAATGAGCCAGCTTGTACCTAAGTTACGGTCAGAGCGAAAAAAAGATACGTCCTGCACTGCCTCTCTAGTCCTTCACTGTAACGTTCCTCATCTACGAATCTTTCATCCTCGCTCAAATTAATAATAATAATAATAATAATACCTGGGATTTATATAGCGCTTTTCTAAGTACCCAAAGTCGCTTTTACATGTTAAAAACCCATCATTCATTCACACCTGGTGGTGGTAAGCTACTTTCGTAGCCACAGCTGCCCTGGGGTAGACTGACGGAAGCGTGGCTGCCAATTTGCGCCTACGGCCCCTCCGACCACCACCTGTCATTCATTCAACATTCATTCACCGGTGTGAGCGGCACCGGGGGCAAGGGTGAAGTGTCCTGCTCAAGGACACAAAGGCATGGTAAGAGGCGGGGAGCGAGCCTGCAACCCTCAGGTTTCTGACTCGGGCGCTCTACCCACTACGCCAGGGGTGGGCAATTAATTTTTACCGGGGGCCGCATGAGCTACCCGAGCACTGCTGGAGGGCCACATCGACAATATTTCAATTACATTTTGCTCAATATTATTTTTGATATATACCGTAAGATAAATAATAATAATAATAATAATTAATAATAATAGTAATACTTCAACATAGTGTGTGTAACAGCATTCCATGACTAATATAAATAAATTAACATTAATAATAAATGACAGTAAAATAAGCACACGTATGACTGAGGAGTCATAGTGTAACTTTGTGTGGTGTTTGAGTTGTCCGACTTTTTGTGTGGCCATAAACGCACCAGTGGTTTAGTGCTATGCGTGTTGGTGACAGATGACAAGTTGGTTTTGGCCTGGTTTGTACGGCAGAAAATGACTAGTTTTTCCAGATATTACTCATGTTTTTGGTGTGGTTATGGCCGAATATAAACAGTTTTGCTCAATAAAGTGATCGATATAATTCCTGTCCTCGAAGCATCTCGATAGACGTTACAATAATTGAACGGTGTTCAATTGAACGGTGTTGACGAACACCGTTAGGGCCGCTTGTTGTCACTGTCACTCAAAGTTGCATTGCAAAATTACATAGAATAAATATGTTTATTTTGTTTAGAATTCAGATGGGATTTGATTTGGTGCGCGGCATATATACTTGCTGCGCGCAGCGGACGCTTGAGCAGTGCGCAATTGCGCAGGCGCGCACCTTAGAGGGAACGTTGCTTGGCAGTTCACGTCTTGTTGAAAACACGCCATTCTTCATCAACTTTTCTCTTTTTAGCGTCTCGGGTGTAAACCGTGCATCACTTGTCGCTGCATGTGCACCTTCACTCGCAGGTTACACACGGACACACGCCCATAAATAATACTTTTCAAAATAAAAGCAGCACAGTTGTATTGCGTGCACGACATAGATGTTTTTTCAACTTTATTTTGTAATTGCAGCTGTTCACATTCACTCACAATCACGCACATGCATACGTCCACACGGAAGTAATACAAATAACGATTTTCAAAACAAAAGCAGCACCGTTGTATTGCACACTCGACATAGATACTTTTTAAAATGTATTTTGTAATTTATAATTGGCCTCACGCGGGCCGGACAGGGACGCACAAAGGGCCGGATGCGGCCCGCGGGCCGCAGAATGCCCAGGTCTGCACTACGCCATGCCGCCCCATCCTGCACGGCCTCTCTAGTCCTTCACTCTCACTTTCCTCATCCACAAATCTTTCATCCTCGCTCAAATTAACGGGGTAATCGTCGCTTTGTCGCTCCGAATCTCTCTCGCTCCATTGTAAACAAAGGAAAATTGTGAGGAATCCTAGCTCCTGTGACGTCACGCTACTTCCGGTACAGGCAAGGCCTTTTTTTTCATCAGCGAGCAAAAGTTGCAAACTTTATCGTCGATTTTCTCTACTGAATCCTTTCAGCAAAAATATGGCAATATCGCGAAATGATCAAGTATGACACATAGAATGGATCTGCTATTCCCGTTTAAATTAAAAAAATTCATTTCAGTAGGCCTTTAAGTCGCCCGCATCCTCTCTCCTCAAGTTTCCCGGTCGTGTTCCCAGCGTCTGGGTGGTGCGCAGCTTAGAGAGTTTGTCGGACAACCGGATTAGTTCTCTTTGTCTCTTCCTGCTCACCAGGGGGGGAGCTTTAGAGACACAGAAACCCTCTCTCTCTCTCTCTCGCTCTCTCTCCCCCCGTCAGAATTAGACCTCGGCCACTTTCTTCCGCAACCTTGCCGGCGTTAACCTTTGCAGAGGCGTGACATAAACATGAGCCCGGAGCAAGGGGAGCCGGCGGAGGCCTGACACCCGCACTGCGTAGGACAAGTAATAAGGTGGCTCGCAGGAACATTTTTTTGTGTGTGCAAGAGCTGGAAGTGTGAAAACGCGCTCGGCGCTGGCCAGGACGGGAGGAATGATGGCAGCTTGCGTGGAACGCCCCCATTATTAAGATGACTTCCCACACGCGTTGCTTCAGTATTGATCGCTTAAACCGCAGCAGCCCGTGTTGCGTCTTAGAATGTCTGTTTGGTAAAGGCTCGTTACGCAACTTGGCTGTGCAGAGTGCGCCCTTTCTCCTGTTTGTACATGATTCCATGCACATTAGCGGCCCGCGATGTTTCATATTGTGCGCGCGGAGCGGCCGCGAAAATGCATTTTCCCTTCATTCCTATTAATATCCGAGCGATGCGACGTGACGCGGGTATTGTACGCAGGCTCTGTAACAAATGATAGCATCTGACACCACTATCTTTGCCTCTTTTTTTTTGTGTGTGTGTGTGTGTGTGTGTCCCCTTCCCTCTCTTTCCCCCCACAGTCATTGCATTAGTCAGATCTTGGAGAGTGTCAATCATATCCACCAGCATGATATTGTGCACAGAGACCTCAAGGTGAGTGGCTGCCCGTTTCCGTGACAACCGCACTCTCTCTCACACACACACACACACCTCTGCTCGTGGCCATGGCAACACACAGATGGCTCCCGGTTGCTCCACCGCTCGCTTTCTATGGCTCTTCTTCTACTCCCCCTCCCCTTTATCCAGCTTCTTCTTTCCTCTTGCATCCACCGTTTCATCCTCCATGTTTGTTCTCAAATGTGTGTGTGTGTGTGTGTGTGTCCTGGTCACGTGGCAAGCGTGTCACCTATGGCAAGGAAACGACAAGGAGATGCTCTTGAGAGGACGACATGGATTGAGCCCCAGGTGTTGCCAGGACAACCTCTGTGACATCACGCTACCCACGGAGCGCCGAGGAGGGGAGGGGCTTATGTCGTCACAATGCCGATTGGCTTAAATGGCTCCTTCTTGCCTTTCCCTGCCGCATTTTATCCAGCATGTTCTTGATAGACTTAGAAATACTGTTGAAAATGTTAAAAAAAAAAAAAAAAAAATTTAAAAAGGGGGGGGGGATGCTGCGTGTGCGCCCTGCACTCACGCTATTATCTCAGAGCGCCGCCCGTCTGATTTGTCGGCCTTTTATCCTGAGTGGGCTTTTACCGCGGCCCCTTTATGTCCTCCTGCCCCAAACAACGGCCATTTAGAAGGCAGCCTCTCGCTAAGTACACTTTCCATTTAGCATGCCGTCTGCAGCGCCGCCTAAATAACTCCCCGGTGGTTTCTATGGCTACGGGCTCACGTCCATATAAGGTGTTATGGAGATTCTCAACCCACCCATCCCTTTTCCGCTAGTTCTTCCATCATGCCCGCCCCCTCTACTCCCACCATCGCTGCGTTTGCACACCTTAACCCCACACACACACACATCACAGCCATTTAAATATCAATATTTTTTGAGAGACGGCTTCCGTGAAGAGAGGCTGTCACAGTCTTGATGTCTCCTGTCCTACATTCTGCTTGAGCGTGTGTCAATGTGTGTGTTCTGCAGCCCGAGAACCTGTTGTTGGCCAGTAAGATGAAGGGAGCTGCAGTGAAGCTGGCAGACTTTGGCCTCGCTATTGAAGTGCAAGGAGACCAGCAGGCTTGGTTCGGTAAGGAAGCACAAACACAGACGTCAGTTTAATTATTTTTTTTTTTTGTTTTGCCCATCAACTCATCAGTTATTCTGTCTGCGTGGTGAAAACAAAACAAAAAAGACAAAACAGAACATGTCTGCACTGCAAAAACTGCAATCTAAGTAAGATTAAATATCTCAAATAAGGGTGATATTTGCTTCTTTTCTGTCTGATAAGATAATTCTTCTCACTAAGCAGATTTTATGTTGGAGTGTTTTACTTGTTTTAAGTGTTTTGGTCCTAAATGATCTCAGTAAGATATTACAGCTTGTTGCTGAGATTTGATGACCTATATTGAGTAAAACATGCTTGAAACTAAAATATCAACTGTTGCAAAGCTGCGTCATCAACACTCACAAGTAGAGCTGTCCGATAAATGCTTTAAAATGTAATATAGGAAATTATCGGTATCGTTTTTTTTTTGTTTTTTTTTTAATTAAATCCACATAAAAAACACAAGATACACTTACAATTAGTGCACCAACCCAAAAAACCTCCCTCCCCCATTTACACTCATTCACACAAAAGGGTTGTTTCTTTCTGTTATTAATATTCTGGTTCCTACAATATATATCAATACAGTCTGCAAGGGATACAGTCCGTAAGCACACATGATTGTGCGTGCTGCTGGTCCACTAATAGTACTAACCTTTAACAGTTAATTTTACAAATTTTCATTCATTACTAGTTTCTATGTAACTGTTTTTATATTGTTGTACTTGCTTTTTTATTCAAGAAAATGTTTTTAATTTATTTATCTTATTTTACCAATTTTTTTAAAAAGTACCTTATCTTCACCATACCTGGTTGTCCAAATTAGGCATAATAATGTGTTAATTCCACGACTGCATATATTGGTTGATATCGGTATCGGTTGATATCGGTATCAGTAATTAAAGAGTTGGACAATATCGTTAATACAGTTAATTTGACTCATTTTCATTCATTACTAGTTTCTATGTAACTGTTTTTATATTTTTTTACTTTCTTTTTTATTCAAGAAAGTGTTTTTAAATTATTTATCTTATTTTTTTAAAAATGTTTTTTTTAAAAAGGACCTTATCTTCACCATACCTGGTTGTCCAAATTAGGCATAATAATGTGTTAATTCCACGACTGTATATATCGGTATCGGTTGATATCGGTATCGGACAATATCGGATATCGGCAAAAAGCCATTATCGGACATCCCTACTCACAAGTATAAAACTACTTTTTTAAAGTGATAATTTTTTACTTCAAGCATGAAAAAAAAAAATCATGATTTTGACACAATTGTGTCTCATAATTAAAACAGATGACAGCCAAATGGACTTTGCTGTTTTATTTTCAATGAAAAAATAGAAAACACATACTCATATAGTAGTACAGTTGGCACAGTACAGTAAACTGACAGTTAATATTGAAACACTTAACATGTGACATTTCTAACAATTTTGAACAGAAATAGTTCAAGCACATTCAGGTAAATTATTCAAAATTACAATAAAAATACATTTGGCCGGTGGCCGGGCTGTATATATGCGCACTAATTGACTGAAAGAGCACGCACTTGGCGCGATGATGTCATGTTTTCCATGGAAAAATGCATTTTTAGACCATATGATTTGCCTGAGCGGCTAGGAGACCCCGAGAGTAACAAGCGTATGCCTTGTTGCCTTTCCATTAAGAACAATAAACTAGTTTTTAGTATAAGTTTGCTGGTTTCAAGAAATGTAATGCCGGGCGCATATCATTATGTCAAGATAATGGCACTCGCATTTACTTCATTTAACAATATTTTTCAACATATTGAGCAAAAAGGTCTATTTTTTTTTTCTACCAAGAAAAGTGCTCTTGTTATTAATGAGAATATACTTATTTTAAGGTATTTTTGGGTTCATTAAGGTTAGCTAATTTGACTTGTTTTGGAAAGTCTTGAAAAGCCAAATTTTCTTGTTCTATTAGCAGATAATTTTGCTTAGTTCAAATAAAATACCCCTCATTATTCTATTTTTTTTTTCTTGTTTTTGAACACTGACTTTTTTGCAGTGTGCATGCATACAAATGGCTGCTTCTGACAAATGCCAATGACCTAAACAAGCTTCTTTTAGTTTCATATCCGTAACATGCATGCACATTTAATGTGTGCACACTTTCAGAGCATGGCATTATTTATTTCGAGCTCGAGGTCTGTATGTATTGTACAAAACCCCAAAGCAGTGAAGTTGACACGCTGTGTAAATGGTAAATAAAAACAGAATACAATGATTTGCTAATCCTTTTCAACGTATATTCAATTGAATAGACTGCAAAGACAAGATATTTAACGTTCGAACTGGTAAACTTCATTTTTTGCAAATATAAGCTCATTTGGAATTTGATGCCTGCAACATGTTTCAAAAAAGTTGGCACAAGTGGCAAAAAAAGACTGATAAAGTTGAGGTATGCTCATCAAACACTTATTTGGAACATCCCACAGGTGAACGGGCTAATTGGGAACAGGTGGGTGCCATGATTGGGTATAAAAGCAGCTTCCATGAAATGCTCAGTCATTCACAAACAAGGGTGGGGCGAGGGTCACCACTTTGTCAACAAATGCGTGAGCAAATTGTTTAAGAACAACATTTCTCAACGAGTATTGCAAGGAATTTAGGGATTTCACCATCTACGGTCTGTGATATTAACAAAAAGGTTCAGAGAATCTCGAGAAATCACTCCACGTAAGCAGCAAGGCTGAAAACCAACATTGAATGCCCGTGACCTTCGATCACTCAGGCGGTACTGCATCAAAAAGCGACATGTGTGAAGGATATCGCCACATGGGCTCAGGAACACTTCAGAAAACCACTGTCGGTAACTACAGTTGGTCGCTACATCTGTAAGTGCAAGTTAAAACTCTACTATTTATCAACAACACCCAGAAACGTTGCAGGCTTCGCTCTAAGATGGACTGATGCAAAGTGGAAAAATGTTCTGTGGTCTGACGAGTCCACGTTTCAAATTTGTTTTTGGAAACTGTGGACGTCGTGTCCTCCGGACCAAAGAGGAGAAGAACCATCCGGGTTGTTATAGGCGCAAAGCTGAAAAGCCAGCATCATTTATTAAATTCTAAGTCCATGATTATTTGCAAAATCAAATTAAGTTTCTTAGTTAGAGCATTAAATATCTTGTCTTTGCAGTCTATTCAATTGAATATAAGTTGAAAAGGATTAGCAAATCATTGTATTCTGTTTTTATTTACCATTGCCAACTTCACTGGTTTTGGGTTTTGTATATAAAACATCTGTACTGTGGCTTTTCTGGGACATTGGTCATGCTGAAACTAGTAAGAGTCACTTTTTTTTAAGTTTGAAGGATTTTCCAAGTTGATTACTTAACAGTGCAGTACGTGGGCATGTGTAGACACGTACTGGACATTTCTATGACGAATGGGGTTCGGCAACATGGCCAATTTCCCAAATCGTTTAAGTTTTAATTCATAAGATTCTAAACCGATCAGTCATGATTCAATTAGACCAGGTGTATCCAAACTTTTTGCCCTGGGGGCCACATTGGGCTAAAAAAAACATGTGGTCAAGGGCCGAAAGCCGACTGCATGAAAATTAACTGTATATACAGTACTGGCCAAAGTTTGGACATTTTCTCATTCAATGCGTTTTTTTAATTTTCATGACTATTTACATTGTAGATTGTCACTGAAGGCATCAAAACTATGAACATGTGGAGTTATGTACTTAACAAAAAAAGGTGAAATAACTGAAAACGTGTTTTTATATTCTAGTTTCTTCAAAATAGCCACCCTTTGCTCTGATTACTGCTTTGCACACTCTTGGCATTCTCTCCATGAGCTTCAAGAGGTAGTCACTTCACAGGTGTCATAGTTTTGATGCCTTCAGTGACAATCCACAATGTAAATAGTCATGAAAATGCATTGAAATGAAAAGGTGTGTCCGAACTTTTGGCCTGTACTGTATGTGTACGTATTATTTTAGAATACTGGATATAGAATTAATCATTAATATAATCGAATATTAAGATAATGTGAAAGTTGGACTCCTTCCGTGACAACCTCTTAAAAGTTTTGTAATCACTCAGAAATATCAAGCAGCAAAAATGTGCCAAACATTGATACGTGTGGAGATATTGTTTTGCATTTTTCCCATCATGCTTTAAGGATTTAAATGGGTGTCATTCTGAACTATTTATGGTGCATGGACATTTTTTTAAATATCCACAAATTGCGTTGTTCTGTTGGCATTTTGTTTATTGGTTTATTTTTTGCACCATGACTAGGGAAGGTTGTTTGCATTGTGTCATGTAAGTAAATTAGGGCTGCAACTAACGATTAATTTGATAATCGATTAATCTGTCGATTATTACTTCGATTAATCCAATAATAATCGGATAAAAGAGACAAACTACATTTCTATCCTATCCAGTATTTTATTGGAAAAAAAAACAGCATACTGGCACCATACTTATTTTGATTGTTTCTCAGCTGTTTGTACATGTTGCAGTTTATAAATAAAGGTTTATTAAAAAAAAAAAATTCAATTATTTTAAAAAAAAATCTCTGCGCATAGCATAGATCCAACGAATCGATGACTAAATTAATCGGCAACTATTTTAATAATCGATTTAATCGATTAGTTGTTGCAGCCCTAAAGTAAATACTGCGCTAAGTTTCATTCAAAGCACACCAAGTGGTAATAAGCGTGAATTACTCATGTTGGCCACAAAATGACAACAAAGTAGCATCATACAAATAGACTTTTAAAATGAATTGATTCCTTATTAAACTAACAATGTCTTCGGGACAACTTGAAGACGCCGACGGGCCGCAGATAGCCAGCAAGTCGTAGTTTGGACACCCTTGAATTAGATCAACCCCATAAATATTAAAAATGTCCCAAATCTGTTACAAAATAAATAAAAAATATCTGTTCACAATAAACAATTTTGGCTACTTTCTCAAGTCTCAGAAGTGCAATTTTCAAATCACTGCAATGTGCATTAAGGTATTGTTCTAGTGCAAAACTGCAGTAAATATATAAGCTGTTCTTCTGGGGCTCTTATTTTGTCAGCCCACTCAGACAGGAAGTAACGCGCAGCGATTATGTCGTTAAGGCCGGAAAATGGCGCTTGGTTTTTCAGGCAAAGTAAACAAAATGATTTCCTGAGAAAAGCTTGCTGTGATCTTGCAGGACTCTGGTACAAATACAACCGTTGCAGTCAGATGTTTACGTTGCCTGATTCTAAGGTAGTGCGGTTCACCTCGGGCACCCGGGGCCGCTTACAGCCACCGATTGCGGGCATAAATCTTTGCCAACAATAGTTGCGATGGCTTTTCTTACTGTATTTTCATGCTCCGCTGGAGTCTGGCGATATTGCTGGGAAGTCTCGCACTTTGCTTTTTGTTTTGTCCCGGACGGCTTGATTGACTATGCTAGTGTGACTACCTAGTAGGGGGCAGTGGTATTATGCCTTGTAAATTGATATTGACCTATATTGATCAAATCAATTATTTTACCCAGCCTTTATGATAAGTTATTAGAACATTTTGTTGGGAAAAAGGATTATTTGTTGTAATTCATTTGCATAGCAATTATGTTTAGGAAAATGGTAAATATGGCAATATATCGTGTTACTTTTTATCATTTCAATTAGAGATGTCCGATATCGGCCGATATATGCGTTAAAATGTAATATCGGAAATTATCGGTATCGTTTTTTTTATTATCGGTATCGTTTTTGTTTTTGTTTTTTTTTTGTTGTTTTTTAAAAAAAATTAAATCAACATAAAAAACACAAGATACACTTACAATTAGTGCACAACCCATTCACACAAAAGGTTTGTTTCTTTCTGTTATTAATATTCTGGTTCCTACATTATATATCAATATATATCAATACAGTCTGCAAGGGATACAGTCCGTAAGCACACATGATTGTGCGTGCTGCTGGTCCACTAATTGTACTAACCTTTAACAGTTAATTTTACTCATTTTCATTCATCATTAGTTTCTATGTAACTGTTTTTATATTGTTGTACTTTATTTTTTATTCAAGAAAATGTTTTTAATTTATTTATCTTATTTTACAAATTTTTTTAAAAAGTACCTTATCTTCACCATACCTGGTTGTCCAAATTAGGCATAATAATGTGTTAATTCCACGACTGCATATATTGGTTGATATCGGTATCGGTAATTAAAGAGTTGGACAATATCGGAATATCGGATATCGGCAAAAAGCCATTATCGGACATCCCTAATTTCAATGTCATATTAATTTATTAATTTTTTGTTCTTGTTTTGGTGTAATTGAAACTCAACGGCGACTCTGGCGTGTCTGTTACTGGTGAGCAAGGCAGCACAAGAAGTCGACCGACCATTGAGAAGTACAGTAAAAGGCTTTTAAAGGCCTACTGAAATGACATTTTCTTATTTAAACGGGGATAGCAGATCCATTCTGTGTGTCATACTTGATCATTTCGCGATATTGCCGTATTTTTGCTGAAAGGATTTAGTAGAGAACATCGACGATAAAGTTCGCAACTTTTGGTCGCTGATAAAAAAAAGCCTTGCCTGTACCGGAAGTAGCGTGACGTCACAGGTTGAAAGGCTCCTCACATTTCCCCATTGTTTACACCAGCAGCGAGAGCGATTCGGACCGAGAAAGCGACGATTACCCCATTAATATGAGCGAGGATGAAAGATTTGTGGATGAGGAACGTGAGAGTGAAGGACTAGAGTGCAGTGCAGGACGTATCTTTTTTCGCTCTGACCGTAACTTAGGTACAAGGGCTCATTGGATTCCACACTTCCTCCTTTTTCTATTGTGGATCACGGATTTGTATTTTAAACCACCTCGGATACTATATCCTCTTGAAAATGAGTCGAGAACGCGAAATGGACACTCACAGTGACTTTTATCTCCACGACAATACATCGGCGAAGCACTTTAGCTACGGAGCTAACGTGATAGCATCGTGCTTAAATGCAGATAAAAACAAAAGAAATAAGCCACTGACTGGAAGGATAGACAGAAGATCAACAATACTACCAAAGTCTGGACCTGTAACCACACGGTTAATGCTGTACCGCCTGGCGAAGCCTAGCAATGCTATTGCTAACGACGGGACCTCGACAGAGCAATGCTAAAAACATTAGCTCTCCACCTACGCCAGCCCTCATCTGCTCAACACCCGTGCTCACCTGCGTTCCAGCGATCGACGGCGCGACGAAGGACTTCACCCAATCATCGATGCGGTCGGCGGCTAGCGTCGGATAGCGCGTCTGCTATCCAACTCAAAGTCCTCCTGGTTGTGTTGCTGCAGCCAGCCGCTAATACACCGATCCCACCTACAGCTTTCTTCTTTGCAGTCTCCATTGTTCATTAAACAAATGGAAAAAGATTCACCAACACAGATGTCCAGAATACTGTGGAATTTTGCGATGAAAACAGAGCTGTTTGTATCGGGATACAATGGTGTACCTATACTTCCGCTTCAACCATTGACGTCACGCGCAAACGTCATCATACATAGACGTTTTCAGCCGGAAGCTTCCCGGGAAATTTAAAATGTCACTTTATAAGTTAACCCGGCCGTATCGGCATGTGTTGCAATGTTAAGATTTCATCATTGATATATAAACTATCAGACTGCGTGGTCGCTAGTAGTGGCTTTCAGTAGGCCTTTAAAGTGGCAGGAAACTTACTTTCTGTAAAATTACAAAAAATTAAAATGGACCTTTTGAAGGACGTTGTTTTTTGACAGTTTGTCCAATGATTTATTACTATTTTCTAGTGTACATATACAGTACAGGCCAAAAGTGTGGACACACCTTCTCATTTGGCCGTGGATGAAGTGCTGGCTGTCCAGAGTCGGGACCTGGGGTGGACCGCTCGCCTGGGGGTCTGCGGTCCTCTCCAAGGTTTCTCATTGTCATCCCACTGGGTTGAGTTTTTCCTTGCCCTGATGTGGGATCTGAACCGAGGATGTCGTTGTGGCTTGTGCAGCCCTTTGAGACACTTGTGATTTAGGGCTATATAAATAAACATTGATTGATTGATTGGGTTTTCTCTATTTTCATGACTGTTTACATTGTAGATTGTCACTGAAGGCATCAAAACTGTGAATTAACACATGTGGCGTTACACTACCGTTCAAAAGTTTGGGGTCACCCCAACAATTTTGTGTAATAGCCTTCATTTCTAAGAACAAGAATAGACTGTCGAGTTTCAGATGAAAGTTCTCTTTTTCTGGCCATTTTGAGCGTTTAATTGACCCCACAAATGTGATGCTCCAGAAACTCAATCTGCTCAAAGGAAGGTCAGTTTTGTAGCTTCTGTAATGAGCTAAACTGTTTTCAGATGTGTGAACATGATTGCACAAGGGTTTTCTAATCATGAGCAAACACATTGTACCATTAGAACACTGGAGTGATAGTTGCTGGAAATGGGCCTCTATACACCTATGTAGATATTGCACCAAAAACCAGACATTTGCAGCTAGAATAGTCATTTACCACATTAGCAATGTATAGAGTGTATTTCTTTAAAGTTAAGGCTAGTTTAAAGTTATCTTCATTAAAAAGTACAGTGCTTTTCCTTCAAAAATAAGGACATTTCAATGTGACCCCAAACTTTTGAACGGTAGTGTATGTACTTAACAAAAAAAGGCATAATCGCTGTGCGTTACTTCCTGTCTGAGTGGGCTAACAAAATAAGAGCCCCAGAAGAACAGCTTATATATTTACTGCAGTTTTGCGCTTAAAGAAACAATATCTTCATGCACTTTGCAGTGATAGAATGTTGCAATAGAAGTACACCTTCCCTTTGAAAATTGCACTTTTGAGACTTGAGAAAGTATCCAAAATTGTTTATTGTGAACAGATATTTTAATTTATTTTGTCACAGATTTGAGACATTTTCAATATTCAGGTGTTGATCTAATTCAAGGGTGTCCAAACGACGACTTGACATTGTTGACATTGTTAGTTTAATAAGGAATCAATTCATTTTAAAAAGTCTATTTATATGATGCTACTTTGTCGTCATTTTGTGGACAACATGAGTAATTCAGGCGTATGACCACTTGGTGTGCTTTGAATGAAAGCGCAGTATTACATGACACAATGCAAACAACCTTCCCTAGTCATGGTGCAAAAAAAATAAAAAACAACAAAATGCCACACAGCGCAATTTGTGGATATTAAAAAAATGTCCACGCACCATAAATAATTCAGAATGACACCCATTTAAATCCTTAAAGCATGATGGGAAAAATGCAAAACAATATCTCCACACGTATCCATGTTTGGCACATTTTTGCTGCTTGATATTTCTGATCACAAAACTTTAAAGAGGTTGTCACGGAAGTAAATAAGGTAGGAGTCCAACTTTCACATTATCTTAATATCCGATTATATTAATGATGAATTATATATCCAGTGTTCTAAAATATGTACACATACAGTACAGGCCAAAAGTTTGGACACCTTTTCATTCCAATGTGTTTTCTTTATTTTCATGACTATTTACATTGTGGATTGTCACTGAAGGCATCAAAACTGTGACTACCTCTTGAAGCTCATCGAGAGAATGCCAAGAGTGTGCGAAGCAGTAATCAGAGCAAAGGGTGGCTATTTTGAAGAAACTAGAATATAAAACAAGTTTTCAGTTATTTCCCCTTTTTTTTTTTGTTAAGTACATAACTCCACATGTGTTCATTCATAGTTTTGATGCCTTCAGTGACAATCTACAATGTAAATGGTCATGAAAGTAAAGAAAAGGTGTGTCCAAACTTTTGGCCTGTACTGTATATTACTGTGGGTTCTTATCCTAGGGATTTACCTTTTTACACAACAGACTCTTAACTCGTAAATGTACACATGAAGTTATAATGACGATATTTGTCAACGGAATACCAGAAAGGAGGCCTGGTGGCCTTGTTGCATGTTGCGCAATCGTGACGCACGGCCAATAAAAAGTCTTTGCAAGCGCCTCGCACACGTTCCAGTTCACGCTTAGTTCACGGCGTCTTGGCTCAGCGCCGAGCTGTGCGAGCGTTTGGCTGACTTTTAAGCACGGGACAGATGATTAATGGGCATTTGCTCGTGACTCGGTGTGCCGTAATCTGGCCTCGCGTTAGATTCCAGGAGGCCACGGCCGTGTGAACCCTCCCCTCGACACATAACTACAGTAAAATAGCCCTGATGAGTCATAAAATACGTCCCTTAATTGTGTCCTCTGGCTTCCTCTGTCGGGCAGGCTTTGCGGGAACGCCTGGCTATCTCTCCCCGGAAGTCCTTCGGAAGGACCCCTACGGCAAGCCTGTGGACATATGGGCTTGTGGTGAGTCCTGCTTTACCTTTGCCGCGGTGGGAAGTGAAGACTTCGCCGCATGTTTGTTTACATTGTTGGACATCTATTATTATTGTTCTGCCTACCATATAGCACACTGTTCCAAAAACTTTGATACACCTCACAGCGTGGTACCTGGAGGTTGCTATGGTATGTGTTAACCATAGGGAGGTAACCTATATTGTCACAGTATAATAATAATAATAATAATAATAATAATAATAATAATAATAATAATAATAAAAATAATAGATTTTATTTGTAAAAACCTATATTGTCACAGTATAATAATAATAATAATAATAATAAAAATAATAGATTTTATTTGTAAAAAGCACTTTACATTGAGTAAACAACCTCAAAGAGCTACAGTGTATTAAAAAAAATAAAAAGATAATTACAAATAAAAACTAGAACAGTCAAATAGCTCAAACTAGTATGCATATATTTAAAAAAAAAAAAAAAAAAAAAAAAGGCTTTTTTAAAAAGAAGGGTTTTTAAGCCTTTTTTAAAAGCATCCACAGTCTGTGGTGCCCTCAGGTGGTCAGTATTAAAGGCCTACTGAAATGAATTTTTTTTTAATTCAAACGGGGATAGCAGATCCATTCTATGTGTCATACTTGATCATTTCGCGATATTGCCATATTTTTGATGAAAGGATTTACCGTAATTTCCGGACTAAGACGCTACTTTTCCCCCTCGTTCTGGTCCCTGCGGCTTATACAACGGTGCGGCTTATTTACGGCCTGTTCTTCTCCGACACCAACGAAGAGGATTTCGGTGGTTTTAGTACGCAGGTAGGAAGACGATGACACAATGATTAAAGACTGACTTTTCGTAGGCTGGTTATTTTGATAACGTACAGGCGAGCACTTTGTATTACTTTGCACCGTTGTATTATTTGTACTCTGCACGAATGCTGTTCGCCATGTCAAAGATGTGAAAGTTTGATTGAAAGATTTATTGTTAATAAATGGGACGCTTTGCGTTCCCAAACAGTCATCTCTGTCCCGACAATCCCCTCCGTGGTAGCAGGAACCCCTATATGCTACGCTAATTACACTTTAAAACCCTGCGGCTTATAGTCGGGTGCGGCTTATATGTGGAGCAATCTGTATTTTCCCCTAAATTTAGCTGGTGCGGCTTATAGTCAGGTGCGGCTTATATATGGAGCAATCTGTATTTTCCCCTAAATTTAGCTGGTGCGGCTTATAGTCAGGTGCGGCTTATATATGGAGCAATCTGTATTTTCCCCTAAATTTAGCTGGTGCGGCTTATAGTCAGGTGCGGCTTATATATGGAGCAATCTGTATTTTCCCCTAAATTTAGCTGGTGCGGCTTATAGTCAGGTGCGGCTTATATATGGAGCAATCTGTATTTTCCCCTAAATTTAGCTGGTGCGGCTTATAGTCAGGTGCGGCTTATAGTCCGGAAATTACGATAGTAGAGAACAACGACGATAAAGGTCGCCTGATTTTAAAAAAAGCCTTGCCTATACCGGAAGTAGCGTGACGTCACCAGAGGAAGGACTCCTCACATTCCACCATTGTTTACAATGCAGCGAGAGAGAGTCGGACCGAGAAAGCGACGATCACCCCATTAATTTGAGCGAGGATGAAAGATTTGTGGATGAGGAAAGTGAGAGTGAAGGACTAGAGAGGCAGTGCAGGACGTATCACTTTCACTGTATGATATTGTGGTAGTGCGTAAAACGAAGTGGCAGGAATGTGTAGGATAGACACTTACTGTAATTGAACACAAACCTAATACTCAAATGTTCTAATTAGGGTTATATGATCGTAGCAATAATTGCGACTAATTAGAGTTCAATCACGGTGCTCAGCTGTTAGCATTTTTACCTCGATCAAACATGGCCAAAATGTCTGTTAGAAGATATCGCAGTAGGGAAGCAATGATGCTCAGTGTAATCCTGCACGGGACAATCCGCCTTTTTAATTTAAAAAAGAAACAGCGATAATAATCGAGATCGGATGATATGAAAAAAATTGTTGTGATTTTTTTTTTTTTTTTTGCCGTATCGCCCAGCCCTAGTTCGAATCAGATTTATTATTACAAACTAGGGTGGTCTCAATACCAATATTTTGGTACCAAGATGTATTTACATACTTTTCGATACTTTTTTAAATAAAAGGGGACCACAAAAAAGGTCATTATTGGCTTTATTTTAACAAAAAATTACTACATTAAACATCTGTTTCTTGTCTTTTATTAGTAAGTAAGCAAACAAAGGCTCCTAATTAGTCTGCTGACATATGCAGTAACATATTGTCTCATTTATATTCTATTATTTTGTCAAAATTAAGGACAAGCTGTAAAAATGATTATTAATCTACTTGTTCATTTGCTGTTAATATCTGCTTACTTTCTGTTTCAACATGTTCTATCTACACTTCTGTTAAAATGTAATAATCACTTATTCTTCTGTTTGGATACTTTACATTAGTTTGGATGATATCACAAATTTAGGTATCAAACCGATAGCAAGTAGTTACAGGATCATACATTGGTCATAATCTAAGTTCTCATGTGTCCAGGGAGTTTATGAATATTATATGATTTATTTTTTTGGGGGGGCGGTATAGCTCGGTTGGTAAAGTGGCCGTGCCAGCAACTTTAGGGTTCCAGGTTCGATCCCCGCTTCCGTTGTCCTTGGGCAAGACACTTTACCCACCTGCTCCCAGTGC
Source organism: Entelurus aequoreus (assembly GCF_033978785.1). Classification (NCBI taxonomy): domain Eukaryota; kingdom Metazoa; phylum Chordata; class Actinopteri; order Syngnathiformes; family Syngnathidae; genus Entelurus; species Entelurus aequoreus. The sequence goes on along the minus strand of NC_084738.1, from coordinate 68,914,740 downwards.
CACCCACACTGGTTTAAATGCAACTTAAATATTGGGTTTCACTATGTAAAAGCACTTTGAGTCACTAGAGAAAAGCGCTATATAAATATAATTCACTTCACTTTTTAAAAAAAGAAAAGGGATTTTGTGCGGCAAAAAAATATTGATGTAATCATAGTAGTATCGACTAGATACGCTCTTGTACTTGGTATCATTACAGTGGATGTCAGGTGTAGATCCACCCATGGCGTTTGTTTACATTGTGACGTCGGTGAGCTACGGTGTGTAGTGAAGCATGTTAAGCTATTCCTCGTCCTGCAGGGATGGAATCTTGTAAAAAACAAAACTCTATTTGTCGCCATGGAGACAAGGATCAGTGATTTAGAAGAAGCTAAAACACTGCGAGGTGCGGATGGACATTAGCCGCTAACTAGTTAGCCATGTTTTAAAGCACCTCTTCCTGAGGTTGTTTCAGTGTTATGACTTCACCTTTATCTTTCATTTTTAAGCCAAAATGCGTCCAGTCTCCCTTTTCTGTCTACACACTGTCTCTGCTTGTAAGTACTCTGTGATTGTGCGCTGCCGAACATGCTCCTCTGCTCGTAAAACCAGCAATGTCACAACCTGACGACGACGTGCCATCATGCCTGTAAAAAAATATTGCAAACCTGCTATAGTATACTTTTCAAAGTATAGTACCGTTTTTGATTCATTAGTACCGCGATACTATACTAGTACCTGTATACCGTACAACCCTACTACAAACATGTATTTTTAAGTGCAAATAATTGTGCAGGAACATCCACTGTTTCAAACTAGTGTTAAAAAAAATTACAGTTGTCTTCATAGCGACAATGTAAACATCCAGTGTAAAACTGTTCAGTTTACTATCTTTAAACTTTTACTTTTTGAGAAGCGGTGTCCTCTACAGCAGCGTTCCCCAACCTTTTTTCTACCAGGGACCGGTTATATGTATGTAGGGATGATACTCGAAACCGGTTTTCCCGGTTGTTCGATAAGAAAAGAACCGAGTCCTCGGACTCTAATCCCTTTTTGAGAACCGGTACCCGTTATCGAGACCACTATAGTAAAGAAAAAGAGTTGGTTCTTTATTCGAATCCCTCGGAACGAATCCCATCCCGACCAGAAATGCCCCTTGAGACATCGCAAGAAGTTACGTCACGTAGCTCAGTCATTAGGCGCAGATAGGGAAAGCAGGAAAAACAATGGAATAATAAAGTTCAAAACAAAAGGTATAATCCAATGAATAACTTTACTGAGAGATTTGAGCAGGGTACAAACACATGACCAACACTTTTACGACCAACCGGAAACATAGCAACCAGGCTAGCAACGCACCTCCTTTACGGCAGCTGTCACAACGTTCTTAAAGCAACCGCAGCACATACATATATATACAACATATATGACATGATCTCCCTTTTTCAACTTTTGTTTTTCTTTCCTTGTAAACAAAAGAAAATCACACTGTATATGTGTTGTCTGTCTAATTATAAATAATGAAGACGAGGCATGTTGGCTGAGTTCTTGGCGTTTACTTTCACGGGTGACGACATGCAACACTTTTCGGGGCTACCGCGCATGCTCGTCACTCCCGTTGCATGCGGGGTAGTGTAGTTGTTATGTTCCCTAGCTCATAACATCACATCTTTCCCCCTATAAAGAAAGATTTTAACTCAATAAAGTGTATTTCTTTTTTTTAGCTTTAACTTTTCATTTTTCAGCATTGTAACCACATTTGCAAACAACTTTTCTCTTCATAGAATTTTCTTTCAATAAAGAAATAAAGTGCAAAAATGTCAAAGCATCATAACAAACAGTTATGTTCCAATAGCAGCAGAAGTGCACTTTTTGGAGAGCTGTATTATTTTCAGTTTTATGCCCAAGGGACTGATTTTATTTAACACTATAGTATTATTTATACACCTATAGTGATCACAGAGACAGGTTGTTTTTGTGATACTGTATATATTAGTTTTTCTGAAAAATCCCACTTAATATACTTTGGGTAACAACAGTCAATATTTATTTATTTATTAGATTTTATTTTTTTCTTATATAATAAAAGTGAGCTTTTGTTCAACCAAATATTGTGTGTTTTTTTCCATATACAACAACCTATCTGGACTCGATAAGAGAATCGATAAGGAATCGGTTCGATAAGAGGATTCTATAATAGGCTCGAACTCGATAATTTCTTATCAAACATCATCCCTATATGTATGCATTATTTTCACGGACCGGCTTTCTACTTGTGGCAGGTAAAAACAGCAGAAAAATGAGCTTTTGGCTACAACCTGGTGCATTAACATTGTATATGTCCATTAATGTGCATTGTCCAATGTTCTATAACAAATAAGTTCTATTATTATTGGTGTGTTCAGTGGGACAAGCGAAATTTAAGTCGGAGAAAATGTGGTAGTTTATAAATTAATTAATGTTTCTGTGCGGCCCGGTAGCAAATGTGTCACGGTACACAAAAATTTTGGTTCAGTACGTACCTCGGTTTAGAGGTCACTGTTCGGTTCATTTTCGGTACAGTAAGAAAACAACAAAATATACATTTTTGGGTTATTTATTTACCAAATTTGCAAAATCGTCCACCAAAAATATTTTTCTTAGTGGAATATTTGATGTGAAGTAATGGGAACCTTGGATAGGTCAACAATTCATAATAACATTGATTTTGATGCAATATTATGTTTTGAGCAATGACAGTTTGAAAGAAAAAGAAACATCTTTGTTTTATTAGTCAACATTGCAACTTTTTCTAAATTACATTTCACCTTTAAGCTTTTTTATTTCACTTTTGTTGTGTTTTTGTTTATTTTCATAGTATTTTTAGAATGTGCCGTGGGCCTTTAGAACATTAGCTGTGGGCCGAAAATGGCCTCCGGGGCACACTTTTGACACCCCTGCTATAGATAATAATAAATTAAATCTGATAAATCTATGGATAAAAAGCAGAGCCTGGCGACGCATGCGCGTTTATCATAACTCTCTCTCTCTCTCTGTCTCTGCCCCTCCCTCACCAATGCTGCTGCGCGCACAATTTGTTTTGTTTTTAACCCCTTCTTAACCCTGAACGTACATTGAAAATACACGCAACCCTAACTCAAAATGCCGGACATTTGAGGCATTTAAGAAACTCCGCCCTGACAGCTCCGCAAAAGAGGACATGTCCGGTGAAAAGAGGACGTATGGTCAGTCTATCGTAGCCCGTTAGCTGCTAGCATGCCGTGTGTTTACACAACGTGCGTTACGCTACTTAATATGTCCGTGTGGAAACTCGTTCGGTACACCTCCGAACCGGAACCCCCGTACCGAAACGGTTCGATACAAATACACGTACCGTTACACCCCTAGTATGCATGCATGTTCGAAATAAACTCAAACAAAAAAAAAAAGTGGCCAATTTTCAGGCTGACCAACGCAAAAGCGCCAGAAAAAAACTACAGTCAGCATGTTTCATTTGATACCGTCACACGTCACGGCGTTATTGTGAGGAGTTTAAAAACGCAAGGCTGCATACTCACGGTACCTGATATTCAGCTGGGAATGACTAAAACAGTAAATAAACACAAGACATATATTTACTCTATTAGCCACAACACAACCAGGCTTATATTTAATATGACACAAATTAATCCTGCATAAAAACACCTACGTCTTTGTTATGCTAACTCCTAGCTCCTATGCTAGCTCCTAGCTCCATAGAACACGCCAATACAATTCAAACACCTGATCAACACACACAATCACTCAGCCCAAAAGACCGTTCACCTAACCCAAGGTTCATAAAGCTTATATATTTTAAAAAAGTTACGTACATACGCAAAAAAAAGTTGCGCACATACGGTCAAGCGATCAAATGTTTAGAAGCCAAAGCTGCATACTCACGGTAGCACGTCTGCGTCTTTGTCATCCAAATCAAAGTAATCCTGGTAAGAGTCTGTGTTGTCCCAGTTCTCTACAGGCGTCTGTGTATCGAAGTCAAAAGTCCTCCTGGTTAGAGTCTCTGTTATCCGAGTTCTTCCATCTTGACTGCATCTTTCGGGAATGTAAACAAAGAAGCGCCGGCTGTGTACTGTTGTTGCTGACTTCGTTCGAAAAATACGTCCGTTTCGCACCGACAACTTTCTTCTTTGCTTGCTCAGCTTCTTTCTCCATAATGCAATGAACATGATTGCAACAGATTCACGAACACAGATGTCCAGAATACTGTGGAATTATGAAATGAAAACAGAGCTTTTTCGTATTGGCTTCAATGTGGAAGGCATACCCGTGTTCCCCGGGCTACGTCACGCGCATACGTCATCCTCAGAGGCGTTTCGAACCGGAAGCTTAGCGGCAAATTTAAAATGTCACTTTATAAGTTAACCCGGCCGTATTGGCATGTGTTATAATGTTAAGATTTCATCTTTGATATATAAACTATCAGACTGCGTGGTCGGTAGTAGTGGCTTTCAGTAGGCCTTTAACCAGCACAGTCGTCAATTTAGCCTCCATGGAAATGCCCCCCCTCTACCTCAAAGAACCGCTCACCCCCAAATCCTCCACACGACACCTCCGCTCCGGACAGGCTAACCTCCTCCAACCTCCGGGGACAAAGCTACGATCAATGGGAGACCGGGCTTTCTGCTCCGCCGCTCCCAGTCTGTGGAACGCTCTCCCTGACCACCTGAGGGCACCACAGACTGTAGATGCTTTTAAAAAAGGCTTTTTTAAAGATATATGCATACTAGTTTTAGCTATTTGGCTGTTCTAGTTTTTATTTTTATTTATTTTGTATTATCTTTTTATTTTTATTTTTTTATACACCGTAGCACTTTGGGGTTGGTTACTCAATGTAAAGTGCTTTTTACAAATAAAATCTATTATTATTATTATTCCATCCATCCGTTTTCTACCGCTTATCCCTTTCGGGGTCGCGGGGGGATGCTGCAGCCTATCTCAGCTACAATCGCGTACCGTTTCTTTTAAATCTCGTCTCAATTCCAGCCGCTCGACATTCATAATTTACAAGGGCATGCCCCTTTTAATTGTTGTAAGGATTTTTGTGTAAACCACTGCTGTATTATTTATACTGCCCCTTATTTCAATGACTGGCACCTCATTGATCAAGTGTCTCTCCTTTTCAGTGTATTTTGTACTGAAGGTTCTCTGCTACTGCTGTAACCTATTTTGTCTCTTCCATCAGGTGTTATTCTCTATATATTGTTAGTTGGATATCCTCCATTTTGGGATGAAGATCAGCACAAACTCTATCAGCAGATCAAAGCCGGGGCCTACGACGTAAGTGTGTGTGTGGGTGTGTGTGTGTTTGGGTGTGTGTGTTAGAGAAGGGTGCAGTGCGGGGCTTTGCTAAGCAGTTTTTGAATGTTTAATAGTGTCCAATTGAAAGTTGGTCCACTGCTATTGATCCAGTCAGCCTCCATGGCGCATTGCGGAGGTATGTGTGGTTAAGGAGGTTCCTCCAACCCCCCCAAAAATGCACTGGACACAGATTTGCACACCCCTAATTAGCCAAACAATGAGGAATCATATTTATATTATACAAAGGTATTCAATGTTCGCCAACCTGTATCTACTTCTGCTTTAGTTTCCCTCCCCTGAGTGGGACACGGTGACCCCGGAGGCGAAGAACCTGATCAACCAAATGTTGACCATCAACCCGGCCAAGAGAATCACTGCCGAGCAGGCCCTCAAGCACCCATGGGTCTGCGTAAGTAAAGTTCAGAGTTTCTCCGCGGAGCCGAGACTGGGATCCCTAGTCCCCGGGTGCACTTTTTCGTGTGCGTGACTGTGAAATTGTCCCCCTTCCCCCTGCAGCACCGCTCCACAGTGGCGTCCATGATGCACAGACAGGAAACTGTCGAGTGTCTCCGCAAGTTCAACGCTCGCCGAAAACTCAAGGTACTTACCTAGTGTTTGTTGTCATTGTTGTTTGCCATTCTAGTAAGTACAGTGGAACCTCAATTTACAAACTGAATTGGTTCATGAACAGTGTTCGTAAAAATTGTGAAGCTCAAATTCTCCATAAGAAACTGTTGTATTTTTCGGACTCTTAAGGCACACTTAAAGCTAGGGATGTCCGATAATGGCTTTTTTGCCGATATTCCGATATTGTCCAACTCTTAATTACCGATACCGATATCAACCGATACCGATATATACAGTCGTGGAATTAACACATTATTATGCCTAATTTGGACAACCAAGTATGGTGAAGATAAGGTCCTTTTTTAAATAAATAAATAAAATAAATAAATTTTAAAAAAAATTATTGAATAAAAAAGAAAGTAAAACAATATAAAAACAGTTGCATACAAACTAGTAATTAATGAAAATGAGTAAAATTAACTGTTAAAGGTTAGTACTATTAGTGGACCAGCAGCACGCACAATAATGTGTGCTTACGGACTGTATCCCTTGCAGACTGTATTGATATTAGGGCTGCAACAACTAATCGATTAAAATCGATTATTAAAATAGTTGCCGATTAATTTAGTCATTGATTCGTTGGATCTATGCTATGCGCAGAGGTTTTTTTTGTTTTTTTTGTTTTTTTTAATAAACCTTTATTTATAAACTGCAACATTTACAAACAGCTGAGAAACAATAATCAAAATAAGTATGGTGCCAGTATGCTGGGTTTTTTCCAATAAAATACTGGATAGGATAGAAATGTAGTTTGTCTCTTTTATCCGATTATTAATCGATTAATCGAAGTAATAATCGACAGATTAATCGATTATCAAATTAACCGTTAGTTGCAGCCCTAATTGATGTATATTGATATTAGGGCTGCAACAACTAATCGATTAAAATCGATTATAAAAATAGTTGGCGATTAATTTAGTCATCGATTCGTTGGAACTATGCTATGCGCATTCGTGGAGGCTTTTTTTTATTATTATTTTTTTAAATAATTTATTATTTATATTTATTTATAAACTGCAACATTTACAAACAGCTGAGAAACAATAATCAAAGTAAGTACAAAAACAGTACAAAACAGCGCCAGGGCGGCGATGAGGCTACGTCTCATGAGGTGGCGTAAGCTAGCCAATGATGTGTCATGTACAGCTCACGTGACGACGCCGTCTGGAAACATTAAAAAAATGGCGCAGGTAAACCGTATGGATAGTTCAGCAGAGAAACATCTTGAGGTTATTGCTTCAATGGAGAAAAGTGTACGACCTAAGTCGTCAAAAGTGTGGGAACACTTTACTTTAAAGACTTCAAAGAAGAGCGTTTCCTGCAAAATGGCACGGAAGTACAACATTGCTTCAGGAGCACCTGAAGAAGAAACATGTTGGAGCCATGAATGAAGGGAAGAACTCACAGTACGTAACTTTTTAAGTCCATAGTGGCAACAAGCATTCATGAGTTCAGCTTTTTTGTAAGTAACGTTAAAGTTATGCCTTTGTTGCAACGCGGGGCTGATAATGTGTCTCCGGCACATTTGACTCCGTTTTGAGAGAGAAAACGCACGGTTACCAATTTGGAAATAAACGTAACGGACAGAAATATTTCAGGTTGGTTTCATAATGGATCAATGTAGCCGGGCCGATAAAGCTATATAAATATATTTAGATTTGAGTGACGCTTTAGTACAACTAATCGTTATGAAGGTGCTGGAATATTTCATGCTATTATTTAGAGGCAGCCTAAAATGAATCCTTTATTATTCACAACAGAAACGTGTACAATATCTGATCTGACGAGTTACATTTCTGTGTTATTATTGGTGTATGCTGCACCCCCAATGTCCACAACATGGTGCCAGTATGCTGGTTTTTTTCAATAAAATACTGGAAAGGATAGAAATATAGTTTGTCTCATTGATCCGATTATTAATCGATTAATCGAATTAATAATCGACAGATTAATCGATTATCAAATTAATCGTTAGTTGCCGCCCTAATTGATATATAATGTAGGAACCAGAATATTAATAACAGAAAGAAACAACCCTTTTGTGTGAATGAGTGGGAGGGAGGTTTTTTGGGTTGGTGTACTAATTTAGTAAGTGTATCTTGTGTTTTTTATGTTGATTTAATAATAATAATTAAAAAAATTTAAAAAACGATACCGATAATTAAAACAACGATACCGATAATTTCCGATATTACATTTTAAAGCATTTATCGGCCTGCCGATATTATCGGACATCTCTACTTAAAACCCTTTCATTTTCTTAAAACTCGACGGTGCGCCTAATGTACGGAATAGTTTTGGTTATGCTTACCGACCTCGAAGCCCTTTTATTTGGTACATTGTGTAAGGATTAGTGTGACCGGTAGATGGCAGTCACACATAAGAGATACGTGTGGACTGCAATATGATGGCAGTCACACTAGGACTGTGCGATATGGCCTTTTATTAATATCTCAGTATTTTTAGGCCATGTCACGATACACAATATATATCTCGATATTTTTAGGCCATGTCACGATACACGATATATATCTGGATATTATGTCTTAGCCTTGAATGAACACTTGATGCATATAATCACAGCAGTATGATGATTCTATGTGTCTACATTAAAACATTCTTCTTCATACTGCATTAATATATGCTCATTTTAAACTTTCATGCAGAGAGGGAAATCACAACTAAGTCAATTTAGCAAAAAGTGTATTTATTAAACAGTTATTAAGCAGTGGCACAAACATTCATGTCATTTCAAAACAGAAAGTGCAAGATTGTCAGAGACATTTTAAAACAAGCTATGAGTGCACTTTTGTGCATGATGTCACTAAGATGACACATCAAAACAACACTAAATTAAAGTGCACTTCTTGGAGAGAACACCACTACAATAGTTAAACAAATAAAGTGCACTTTTGTGCATGATGTCACACAAGATGATTCAATAAGTGTCAAATAAAAATGAGCTGCTTAATAGGAAATCAAACAATTTATGTCCTTCACTATGTGGTAGGTTCTTGTGGACGTTATCTGATTTAGTGATTAATTGAGACTTTTATTAGTAGATTGCACAGTACAGTACATATTCCGTACAATTGACCACTAAATGGTAACACCCCAATAAATGTCAATCAATTCATGTTCTGTTGATTTTTTTTTCATACGGTGTTAGAACGGAGATGTTGACATGCAGTTTCAAGCACTCTTCATTCTCCAGCGGGTGACTTTTCAAATGATGCTACACATTAGCAGTGCTGCTACTTTTTGTAGCAACGCTTTTGCCGCAAAATTGTTCAACATATTCCCGCTTGAAGCCAAACCACCGCCAGACGATGCACCCCGTGCTGTTTTTCTTGGGAATTCATTCTTCCTCCATTTGTCACCAGATTCGCACCTTCTCCCCTCTCTCGTATTACCGCTCGCAACGCACCGTTAGCATCACAGCTAATGTTACCCATGTTAGCTACCTCTCTGCTCGGGGAGGGCGTGTGACGTATGCAGCGTTTCCCATAAACTGCCAAGATACCTGTGGCGGTGGGGGCGTGGCTATGGGCGTGGTCACCATGACATCATCGAGTAATTTGCATAATGTACTACAATGATATGATTTTCTCTAAAAAGGCTAAACAAAAGTATACTTACTAATTAATAATAACAGTTTTGTTTTAAACATCCATCCATCCATTTTACAATATAATTACAACACTTTATGTACATATTTATATACAGATTTGAACAATAAGTTATTCACTGAAATATATTTATTAATTGTGGTTCTTACAAAAAATATATCTTATAAAATATAAAAGCTAGAATGTCTCTTAAAGCTCTGCCCCTTTAATTAGTGCATACTAAATAATTTAACTTTAGCCTACTACTACAACCATATTATTTACCAGCAACATAAAGTGAAACAGAGGCAGAGGTGTCCTGCCACAGTCAGTAACAAATACACAGAAAACAGTAGTGGTCAAATACAAATAAGGCAACAAGAGAAGTATCCTACACTTCTCTTTTGTAAAGTAAATCTGAACAGCCGATATGGGCATCTACATCAACTATATGATTTGCCTGAGAAGCTGGACAGGACAAAAAAAAAAAAAAAATTTTTTTTATTTTTTTTATTTTTAAT